>NC_091286.1:446514806-446792306 GCF_032444005.1 Ranitomeya imitator | reverse complement strand
AATTCACCACAGTGAAATTCTCCCTGTTAACTGCCGTGAACTCGCCTCTGCACCATGAGACTTTCTCATGGTGCTAGCGGGGATCTCACTGAGGTCTCCGCACTTGAGACTTTAAAGGGGTTAAAGTTTGAAAATTGAAAATGTCAAATTTTCCATATTTTCATAAATATACGCATCATAATGTCACGAAAAAACAGTCTCAGACTCACTGGGATCTGTTAAAGCATTCCAGGGTTATAGTTATTACCACAAAAATGGACACTGGTCAGATTTAAAAAAAATTTACTCTGGTCATTAAGGTAAAAATTAGCTTAGTCACTGATGGGTTAATATACTCACCTACCGCTGCTCTTTTTGGTGTCCATTGCCATTCTGCTCTGCTTCTCTATAACGTCACATTGCTTTGCAGACTCCCTGGTTCACACTTCGCTCTGTGTAACTCGAAAGTGGCTTTTATTATGTAAGGATATAGGGTGTCAGAACAAGGCTTATATTGTAAAAGAGACTTCCAGCTCATATATAGAGCATAGAGTGAGTTAGCTAGTCAGAATTGCGGTGACGACGCTGAGAAGCAAAGCTGAATCCCGGAGGGAGCAGTAGTAGCTGAATATATTACCGTAATACCCTGACACTACATTACATATAGACACATTTAATTAAAAAAATAAAGATGGGAGTGCTTCTTTAAAGGGAACCTGTAGTAGATTCAATCTGTCTGAACCACAGGCAGCATGAATCAGAGCCTGGCTACATAAATGCCGTCTGGTATGTCCTTGTAGAAGACAGCATATAAAGTCAGCCAGGAAATTAAGGAAGAGACCTGACTAGTCCAGTGTGGTTTCCAGCTGTCTTCTCATCATCTCAATCCAGTTGATTGACATGTGTCTCCCTAAGTAAACATTTGCCGGCTTTTCAAAAGTTGTATTCATCTGTTACCATACCTGACAAGAGAGTGGGCTGTCTCCACCGCTGTGCCACGTGGATAAGAGCCGCTATGACAATTTGTTATAGTAATTTTAAAGCTGCATTTCTAATTTTGGGAGGTTTATCCACCAGTAACATTATAGAAGGAGAAAAATTAGCTGTAAAGCCTTGGACTGCCCAAATAAGTAGGTTGCCTCTTCTGAGAAAAAGAGGACTTAAACTCTATAGCGCCATCTTGACAAGCCAGAGATGGTATGTCACTCTCCATAAGGAGAAACTATACCCCTTAGATCCCAGTCCAGAGCCTCTCACCTAGCCAAATCAGTTCTCATGCTTCGCACTGACGAGGGCCAACAGCCCGAAACACCGTGTCTGCGAATTGAGATATTGATTTGGCTTTTATCCTAAGTCATATTGCACGACTCGTTAAAGGGTTGATTGTGACTTGTAGGATCGCTACCACCAACAGGTGGCGCTATAGAGTTTAAGTCCTCTTTTTCTCAGAAGAGGCAATTTGCATATTATATTTCCCAGAGGAGCATTGCACGGCGAATAAGCCTCCTTACCTTGACAAGCCAGAGATGGTATGTCACTCTCCATAAGGAGAAACGATACCCCTTAAAAACCTAAATAAGTAGGGCGACCCTATTCCAAAATCTATATGTCCTTGGACAGGTTCACCATATGTGGTGATGTGTTCCGGTATTATTACATAGGTTACATTTAATCAGTTATTGACTAATATTTAAACCAAATATACGTTTTAGATTTACGCATTAAATCAAACCTTCCCTGAAAAATGTTCAATTTCAGGGTAAAAAAAAAAGTTCAGATAAGACTATATGAAAATCCTTGATGAGTTTTGAAAAGACAAATTGTAATTTCTCAGCATCGTTCTTCAAGAAAGAAGTCTCATGATTGCTGTTCATTTCTTTCTCTTCTATACCCAAGCCTAAAATGATTCATCTAATCTTCTGACATATATATGAGATATTCAGAACCATCTAATTATTTCTCACAGGATAGACTGAAGGAGATTATCTAATGCTGATCATAGTCCCAAGCCTGTTTGACTAAATAATATATACGCTCTCACAGGACACGAAAATGTTAATGTCTCATTTGTGTACACTGATCTGGTGACGTACATTACCCTTGAAGGTGCCAATTATCAACACTTGACAAATACACATTATTTTATATTGCTCTCTGTGGTCACATTGCCCTTTTTGCACTGGCTTTTCGGGTTCCTATGATTTTTACATAGGTCATGCTATCATAGTTAACCCTTGCATTTATTATCAATCTTCACTCTTTATAGCGCCTGTTGGTAGACTTGTAGCATGTTACGTTTTCTTATTTCCTCATTTGTTATCATGATTGGCCTACAACATTTATTTAGTTTCTCACACATATCAGCATGAGTAATAAATTTATGTCCATATGCTTCTATGATTTCTAGCTTGTTATTTTACCACGTTGCATGTGATAAATTACATCCATGAGCATTTTAACTGCTAATATTATTATCATCATTATTATTATTAATTGCTATAGTGGTTGTCATGTCTTTTAATGATTGTGGTGACTAGTAATAAATATAAGACACTTTGTGCAGTCTTGTAGGTAATATTAGTTAGATAGTATGGGCCTGCGACTGTGAAGCTCAATGACAGAACACATACAGCAGTGGTTTGGGACATATTAGCACCTTTTTTTTTACCAGAATTCAAGGGGTAGTACTGTTAATAACACCATTTAGGTTTTTATATAAATCTTTATATCAAAACAAGCACAGATCCTAGTATACGAGGAGCAATACCTTTAGTTTAAAATTCCGCTGGAGCTCCCTTTCTCCAACACAGTCACAGGCTAAGGCTAGGTTCACATCGCGTTAGTGCATTAGTGAACCAGCCGACAAAGAGGGCAATATTGTGCTCCTTTCTAAGGAGTATTATATTGCAGAAGCAATTAGACAGCTTTCAGATACTGTTACTTACAGGAGTTTAAAAAGTGATCCCACATGGAGGTTTAATAATGATTTACGTTCTTTTTTGAGGTGACATGTGGAGAATTGGGGTCCTGTCTAGAAAGCAAGCAGAGAAGTTGATATTTGATTTCCCCAATAAACCGTGTTGGTATCATAACCCTAAAGTACACAAAAATTTGACATGTCCGCTGGGCCGCCCTATAATTTCTGGGGTGTGGTCAGTTACGGAACCCCTATCTAAATATTTAGACTGGCTGTTGAGACCACTGCTACGAGATGTGCCTTCTTATTTGAAGGACACTAATGATTTTTTACGTAACATCAGGGGGTTTCAATGGCAGGAAGGTTTTAATTTGACCTCCATTGATGTGGAGAGTCTTTATCCCTGCATTCCTCAGAGTATGGGGGTAACGGTGATCAGGGAAATTCTGTCTCATACGCCTACAGATGGGAGCACAATTGACTTTATTTGTGAAGGATTGGCTTTTGTTCTTAGTCATAATGCCTTTCGATTTAATGATTCTTGGTATTTCCAGGAGGAAGGTACAGCCATGGGCACGTCGGTCTCTTGTACTCTGGCTAACCTTTCTTTGGCGGTGTTTGAGGAGAGATTTATCTACTCTATAGATAACCCGTTTTTGAAGTATATCAAACTTTATATAAGGTATATTGACGATATCTTTATAGTTTGGGATGGCGCTCAGGATGTATTTGTACAGTTTGTGGAGTATTTGGGGGTTGTAAATACAATGAACATGAAGTTTACATCTCATTTTGGAGGTGCGGTTTTGGATTTCTTAGATGTTAAGGTGGAAATTAAAGAGGGGATTGTTCACACTAGTGTTTTCTGTAAACCGACCTCTTCTGATTCTTTACTTCATTATGAGAGCGCTCATCCACAATACACCAAACGTTCCTTACCTTACAGTCAGTTTCTTAGAGTAAGAAGGATAAATAGTCCGGTTTTAAAGAGCAGTCTTTGGCGCTGCATAAGCGGTTTCAGAATCGGGGTTACCCACCTTCCATCCTGGATGCGGCTTTGGGTAGAGTGGAGAATGATGGGGTTAATCTCTCTTCTAATAGATTGAAGAACAGGGAGGGTGATGGGCGATTTATTTTCTCTTTTAACCCCTTTCTGACCTCGGACGGGATAGTACGTCCGAGGTGTCAGAAGCCCCGCTTTGATGCGGGCTCCGGCGGTGAGCCCGCATCAAAGCCGGGACATGTCAGCTGTTTTGAACAGCTGACATGTGCCCGTAATAGGCGCGGGCAGAATCGCGATCTGCCCGCGCCTATTAACTAGTTAAAAGCCGCTGTTTGCTCAAGTTTGCATGTTCTAGCGCTGCAGTGTGCTGCCTTATTTACTTAACTATATACGAGTTGGCGACTCTAGGTTCAGCACCTGTTCACACTTAGTCTATGTCTGGATGTGCCGGTCAGGTTTTTGAAATGTATTCTTTAGCCTTCTGATCATGCACTCCGCCTCCTAGCCACAGGTGTTTTAATTACAACAGGTCCAATACCCCTCCACAGAGAGAGAGAATTTTAGTCTAGGAAGAGGTTTCACATGAACCCATTCAGATGGAGACATTTATTCTCAGTGAGGTAAGGCAAGTTTAGGACCTGGCATAAGAGAGATGCCGTAAAGGGGCTACCAGGTACACATAAAATTGGCCATTTTTATGCGCTAAACGCTCTCATTTTTCATATTTCTAGTGCAGTAATGCAGTTCAAATTTCATATTTCAAGTTTGCATGTTCTAGCGCTGCAGTGTGCTGCCTTATTTACTTAACTATATACGAGTTGGCGACTCTAGGTTCAGCACCTGTTCACACTTAGTCTATGTCTGGATGTGCCGGTCAGGTTTTTGAAATGTATGAACTCATACTGACCTGGAGAATCATAATGTCAGGTCAGTTTTAGCATTTAGTGAACCTAGCAAAAAAGCCAAACAAAAAACAAGTGTGGGATTGCACTTTTTTGCAATTTCACCGAACTTGGAATTTTTTTTCCTGTTTTCTAGTACACGACATGCTAAAACCAATGATGTATTTCAAAAGTACAACTCGTCCCGCAAAAAATAAGCCCTCACATGGCCAAATTGATGGAAAAATAAAAAAGTTATGGCTCTGGGAAGGAGGGGAGTGAAAAACGAACACGGAAAAATGAAAAATCCCAAGGTCATGAAGGGGTTAAATTTGGCCCCATGGATAATGTGATCAGGACAGTCATTAGAAAAAATTGGGATATTTTGTGCAGGGATAGTGACCTTAAAGATAGAACTAATAATGGTCCTCTTTTTGCCAGCCGCCGTGGAAAAAATATAAAAACCTATTGGTGCACAATCAGGTTCAGTCTAAGGGCAGGAATTGGTTAACAGAATGTGTCCCTAGAGGTAACTTCAAGTGCGGGCAGTGTAATTTTTGTTCCTCTCACCAGACTGGTAGGACTTGTAAAATTGGCCCCATAGATCATGTGGTGCGGGATTTTATTTCTTGTAAAACCACGCATGTTGTGTATGCCATTGTTTGCCAGTGCGGTTTTTACTATATCGGCAAGACTTTTCGTCCGCTTTTTGTTCGAATAAGGGAGCACTTCAGTTCGGTCCGCACAGGAAAAAGTGTTCCCCGTCTTATCAACCATGTGAGACAGATGCATAATGGAGATATTAAGTCACTTGTATTTCTTGGTTTAGAAAGAGTTTTTTTTTACCGCAACGGGGCGGGGATCTGAATAAGCTCCTTCTAAGAAGGGAGGTGACATGGATATTAGGTACTAACGCATTGGGCCCAATGGGCCTTAATGAGAAAATTGATATGTCGGTCTTTCTGTAAGTTTTGTCATTATTTGATGTTTTTTTTTGTTTTTTGTTGTTTTTTTATTTTTTGCTTTTCGTTTTCTTTGGTTAAAATTGCTTGTGTTTCTTTTTATTTGTAAGCACTAATGTTTTATATGTTTGATTAATGTTGTTCTTCTCTTTTTTATGTTTCTCATTTTGGGGTAGGGGGATTTTTTTGATATGATGTCATTTCGGGGGAGGGGTTGCATTTGTTTATATTGTTGCCTCATTTCCCGTTCTGTCATCGGGATCTGTGGAAGCGCTGTGTGCGCGAAACAGCTGTCATCCTGTGGTCATCATGATCTTCTTGTCCATTTGGCACATGTCCTAATAAAGACTTTATTGTTTTACCGGGCTGGGTGAGTGCAAACCTTCTTTTTTCTTTTTTTTTCTGGATCACATCGCGTTAGTGCCATCCGTTTAACGGATCCGTTAAACAGATGCGCTAACACTGATGCACAAAATCTTTTTTTTCTACGAGTGCGCTAAAGCATGCGCTAACGCATGGTACCATTGCGTCATCATGCGTTAGCAATGGAGGTCTATGCACAGCGAACACGTCCGTTAAATGTAATGGACAATTTGGTCCTTATCCCCACAAAGTACCATCCATAAATAGTCAAAGATAAATCCGAATAAACATGTCCAGTTCTTATAATAACAATCTTTATTTTTTTATATAGTGCCAACATATTCTGCAGCGCTTTACAGTTGTTGCACACATTATCATCGCTGTCCCCAATGGGGACACGAACGAATAGACGCGTGCATCAACCAAATGCCACCAGCCATCAAGCAGTCAGTCCAGGAGTGAGGGCACATAATTATGGCTCCCATGGCATAAAGATGCCAAAAAGTGGGTGCAGGCACGGAGAGGCGAAAAGCGCATACGCACACCAATCATTTCAGTGAGTTAATATCAGTTAGTATGGACTATCAATTGTAGATTGCCATTTATATAGAAACCTTAACAAGTGCCAAAATGCAAAGAGGATCAAATACAACATAAAAATCAGTTGTCATATCATTTATATGCATAAGAAAATGACATCATGCTCCAACAAGTATAAATGGCAAAATAGTAGTACAGATCAGTAGAACCGAATTCCACTAGATATGCAATTGATCTAACAAAACATTCAGGAATATTTCAAGCATTCCACAGACAATGCTTTGGAAAGGTTAGCTCAAAAGAGGTTGATGATTTACTGGGTGAAGTACTGCAGGAAACTAGAAAAATGTATCAATTAACAAAATGTTTACTTCAGATCCAATTTGATTTATTTTACCAAGGGTAACAGGAGAAATTGGACCACAAAAGTCATTGTACAATTTGTCCTGAGTACGTCGCTACCCCATATGTGGGGGTAAACCACTGTTTGGGCACATGGCAGAGCTCGGAAGGGAAGGAGAGCCATTTGAATTTTCAATGCAAAAATTTGCTGGCATTGAGATCGGACACCATGTTGCATTTGGAAAGCCTCTGATATGCCTAAACAGTGGAAACCCCCCACAAGTGACACTATTTTGGAAAGCAGACCCCCTAAGGAACTAATCTAGATGTGTGGTGAGCACTTTGAACCTCCAAGTGCTTCACAGAAGTTTATAATGTAGAGCCGTAAAAAAGAAAATCATATTTTTTTTCACAAAAATGATCTTTTCGTCCCAAATTTTTTATTTTTCCAAGGGTAACAGGACAAATTGGACCCCAAAAGTTGTTAATCATTTTGTCCTGAGTATGCTGATACCCCATATATGGGGGTAAACCACTGTTTGGGCACATGGCAGAGCTCGGAAGGGAAGGAGCGCCGTTTGACTTTTCAAAGCAAAATTGGCTGGAATTGAGATCCATTTTGGAAAGAAGACCCCCTAAGGAACTTATCTAGATTTGTGGTGAGCACTTTGAACCCCCAATTGTTTCACTAATTTAGAATGTAGAGCTGTGAAAATTAAAAAATCTTTTTTTTCCACAAAATGATCTTTTAGCCTGCAATTTTTTATTTTCCCAAGGGTAACAGGAGAAATTGGATGCCAAAAGCCAATTTGTCCTGATTACGCTGATACCCCATATGTGAGGGGGGTATCGGTCCTAGCGCCGATCGTGGGCATTGCTGCGGGGTGTCAGCTGTCACATACAGCTGACACCCGCACGCGATCGCCGCGGTGCTCACTGTGAGACCACACGATCGTGCCGCCATACTAGTACTGCGGTTTGCGGGAACTCAGTTCCCGCAGAGCAGTGCTAGTACGGTGCATGTCGGGAAGGGGTTAAAGTTGTAAGGAGTTATTTTAAATCAGAAATATCCTCCACTGTGTTGGCAGCACCAATGTCCCTCACATGCTCCCGTACTCTGACCCCATGAAGTGAGTCTAATGATGCTGTTGAACTGTGCGGTTCTGGTGCATTCTTTCTCTATAAGCTTCAGTGAGAGCCTGAAAAAATGCATAAAAACAAGCGCATTTGCATTTTGAAGAGCAGAATCAAAGCTTTCCTGTACTATAAAAAGCATCTGCATGAAAACCGAATCAAAATGCAAAATCAGACACCATTGCTATTGTGCAGTGTGGTGTGGACACCTGCATAAAACATGCAGATAAAATGCAGCAGAAAAAGCGCAGAATTTACACTATGTGTAAATACAGTCTCACAATTCTATTTGTATTACATTTTTTATGGGTTTAATGGAGAATAAAATTAATCATGTCATTTTTTTACACCATTTACCAATTGCCATAAATAATCTTTTGTACGGGTTGCTATGATTACAGGCATACCAATTATGTATGTGTTATTTGGTGATTTATGATGTTTTTTCAAAGTGCATTAAAATGTCATTATTGTAATTACTGCTCATTAGTTTTGTAGTAATTTTGGAAAAAGAGAAAAACTCTGACTTTTATTTTACCCCTTGAATAAATGTATATAGAAATGCACTGGTATATGGAGATGTATCTATTCTACAATTTGCCTGTAAAGAAGCAGAGTACAATGCTTAATAAACTATAGAAAATGTTCCCCTTCTGAACAGTGCAAACTTAGCTTTTGCTGTAGCCTCCAAAGCTACAGGGTGTGTGTTCGAATCCTGGTGAATAAAAGACTGAGATATTTAAATAAATGTAAGTATGTACAGAGTAGAGGGACTCTGGCCCCTCCCCCGAGAAGGAGGAACTACAGAGCAATGAACTGCTAGAATGGCCCAACCAATCACCTGACCTGAATCCAACAGAAAATGTATGGAAGGAACTAAAGATCAGAGTTCCTAGAATGAGTACACAGAACCTTCAGGATTTGAAGAGTGTTTATGTGAAAGAACAATGCATACGACTACTTTCTCCAATTGAATTGAATTCAATTCAATAAGCGTGTTCCATACTTTTTCTGTTTGTCATTTTTCATTATTACACATAGCTTAATTTCTGGACATATATCGTTTGATTTCTTTAACTGTGTGGATTGGATGTGCTGTTACCGACATCTGGTGAGAATTTCATGTAAGTAGCATCTTTAGAAATATGTTTACTTAGAAAATTGGTGACAGGTCCAATCCACTATACATGATGTATACAACAGTTTCAGTGTATCCTAGGTGATGTACGCAGCAGTTATTGTCTATCCCATGTGATGTACACAGCGGAGACTCAGTATATCCCTTTTCTGACCTCGGACAGCATAGTACGTCCGAGGTCACTTTGATGCGGGCTCCGGCGGTGAGCCCGCATCAAAGCCGGGACATGTCAGCTGTTTTGAACAGCTGACATGTGCCCGCAATAGAGGCGGGTGAAATCGCGATTCACCCACCGCTATTAACTAGTCAAATGCCGCTGTCAAACGTTGACAGTAGCATTTAACCGGCGCTTCCGGCCGGGCGGCCGGAAATGAGCGCATCACTGACCCCCGTCACATGATCGGGGGTCAGCGATGCTTCTGTATAATAATAACCATAGAGGCGCTCATAGCACACCTGCATTTCTGCCGCATAGCAGCGATCTAATGATCGCTGCTATGTAGCAGAGCCGATCGAGTTGTGCCAGCTTCTAGCCTCCTATGGAGGCTATTGAAGCATGGCAAAAGTAAAAAAAAAAAAAAGTGAAAAAAATAAAAAAAAATTTCTAAGTTTAAATTACCCCCCTTTCGCCCCATTCAAAATAAATCAATAAAAAAAAAAATCAAACCTACAGATATTTGGTATCGCCACGTTCAGAATCGCCCGATCTATCAATAAAAAACCTGATCGCTAAACAGCGAAGTGAGAAATAAATTAGAAATGCCAGAATTACATTTTTTTGGTCGCCGCGACATTGCATTAAAATGCAATAACGGGCGATCAAAAGAACGTATCTGCACCAAAATGATATCATTAAAAAGCCAGCTCAGCACACAAAAAATAAGCCCTCAACTGACCCCAGGTCATGAAAAATGGAGACGCTACGGGTATCGGAAAATGGCGCAATTTTATTTTTTTTACCAAAGTTTGGAATTTTTTTCACCACTTAGATAAAAAATAGACTAGTCATGTTAGGTGTCTATGAACTCGCAATGACCTGGAGAATCATAATATCAGGTCAGTTTTAGCATTTAGTGAACCTAGCAAAAAAGCCAAAGAAAAAACAAGTGTGGGACTCCACTTTTTTTGCAATTTCACCACGTTTGGAATTTTTTTTCCCTTTTTCTAGTTCACGACATGCTAAAACCAATGATGTCTTTCAAAAGTACAACTTGTTTCTCGAAAAAATAAGCCCTCACATGGCGATATTGATGGAAAAATAAAAAAGTTATGGCTCTGGGAAGGAGGGGAGCGAAAAACGAACATGGAAAAATGGAAAATCCCATGGTCATGTAGGGGATATACTAAGTGATATATATAGCAATCTAAGTGTTTCTTGTATTATATATATACAACAGTCTAAATGTATCCTATATGATGTACACAATTAACTCTGAAATATCCTATGAGATTTATATTTATTTATTTTACTCGCATATATTGCCATTAATTCCGGAGTGCTTTACATACATACATTATTATCAGCACGGTCCCCTTTGGGGCTCACAATCTACATTCCTTATTAGTATGTCTTTGGAATGTGGGAGGAAAACCGAAACCCCAGAGGAAACCCATGCAAACACGGGGAGAATATACAAACTCCATGCAGATGTTGTCCTTGATGGGATTCGAACCCACTAAGGATAATGATGTATACAGCAGTCTCATTGTATACTATATGATGTATATAGCAGTTTCAGTGTATTCTATATGATGCATACAGCAGTCTCAATGTGTACTATATAGTGTATACAGCAGTTTCAGTGCATACTATAATAATAATAATAATAATCTAATATATAATTGCCTAGAATACTACTTCCTGCAATTTGTGCCAACTTCCGTGGCTTTGTCCGGAGCTAATGTCCGGAGCTAATGTCCGGAGCTAATGTCCGGAGATAAGTGACGTCAACAGTGTCCAGTGTCTGATTGGTTGCCGCCTGCTGCGAGCGACCAATCAGAAACGTGCCGTACTGTGACACACTCCGCCCGCCATTTTGGTGTGATTTTTGAATTTTTACCTCACAGCAAGTTTCTACTGCGTGGAGGCGGGCCCAGTGACGTTGCTCTTCAAGCTCCTGCCGAATTTCGTCAAAAAAATGATAATACCATTTACCAAAACTATATATATTTAGTTGTGAAGTGGTTCAGTGACATTTTCACACCAATTTTGAACTTTTGTTTGGTGTTTTCTCCATATACTGCCTATTATTTTTGTTCTTTCTTACTATTATTTATTAATTGTATTATTCTTACATTTGAATAAATAAAGTATATATGGATTCTAGACTCCCGATTCTTTAGAATCGGGCTGCCATCTAGTAATAATAATAATAATCTTTATTTATATAGCGCCAACATATTCCGCAGCGCTTTACAGTTTAACAGTTTCAAACACAACAGTCATAGGTAACAATGTTAACAATAGAGTTATAAAGCAAAATAAGACAAAATAAGACGACCCTGCTCGTGAGAGCTTACAATCTACAATGAGGTGGGGGAGATGCAAAGTACAGGTGTGTATTTACAATGATGTATTTACAATGATGGTCCAGCCATCTTCAGGGAGTCGGGGGTAGATGGAGATACTGAATGGGCTACACACACACAAACATAAAATTAGTTTGATTAGGGAACTTAATAGGCCGCTCTGAACAAATGAGTTTTGAGCGAGCGCCTAAAACTATGCAAATTGTGGATGGTCCTTATATATCTTGGGGTAGAGCATTCCAGAGGATTGGCGCAGCATGGGAGAAGTCTTGGAGTCGGGAGTGGGAGGTACGGATTAGTGCAGAGCAGAGGCGTAGCTAGGGTTTTAGCTTAGGGGGGGGGGGGCGAAAAATCTGAGTGGGCCCCTAACCAAGTACCCCTGACTACAGTTACATAGTGCACCCTAATTGTAAGCATAGAGGAACATCAGCAGATGACCGCACTCTGACTGAAAATACATCTATAGACAAAAACGAACACTGATATTACTATATGGAGACCATATAGTGGTAGATATCAGTCCTGCAGACCATATAAGAGATGGTGACTTACAGCTGATCGTCTTTCTTATGGAGTTGTTCACTTTTCCATCTGAAGTTCTCCAGCCAGGACTTGTCTGCAGAGATTACAACAAAGACACATCATACGCCTCACATTTCCAGCACCGTCCATATCTATTCCCAGCCTGCACAAGCTAATCATTCTGCTGATACCCCAATACTGAGCCGCTGCTGCCGTATGTGTCCCTATTACAGCACTGGCTGTGTAGTACAATAATGGTGCCGCCCCACATAGTAATGCCATCACTGAGCCCCATACATAGTAATAATTACTCATTTGTGCTCTCTAGATAATAAAATTCACCCCTAGAAAACATTAATGCCCTGTGCTAGTGCCCTCCACATTTTGTCCCTAAAAAGTAATAATACCACATATGAAATTTTGATGGTCTCAGTGCTCTGAGTGCCCCAATAACAATAATGTTTAAAGGGCCTCTGTCACCCCCTCCAGCCCTTATAAACTAAAAGAGCCTCCTTGTGCAGCAATAAAGAAGGGGGGCTGTAATGGGCGTAGCTTGATGGAAGCCCCCACATGACTGCGTGGCCGAGAAGGGGGTGTGGAGTTAATTTTGAATAAAAACAAGGATGGCAAGGGGATTGGTGGGAATTTTGAGTAGGTGGGTGTTTTCAGTGGAAGAAGGAGGCGGGGGCCGGAAAAGTGCGGGAAGGATCACTTGTGAGGTGAATCAAGAGTAGAGAAGACGTGTGCAGCTACTCACCATGGCCTCCATAGACAGCCTCGTGGAGCAGCTGCGCAGGGAATCCAGGTCCAGGAGCGACGGATGGCTGGAGGAGCAGCTCACCAGGCTGCTGGGCGACTGCGGGAGCCGGGGCAGCAGGACCAGGAGGACCCGGCCCCCAGAAAGATTGTCCCCCGACATGTCACCGCGCGGCAGGCGCAGGCCGCGGAGCCCCTCCGGGGACCCTGCGGGGGCTGCGGGACGCGGTGTGACCATCCAGCCCGCTCCCCCCTCCGGCAGGAATCCACCCGGCGGCTCTGCCGGCGCGAGTCGGCGACGTGGAGCGGGGAACAGCCAGGCGCGGCCCGATGCCAGGGCCGCAGCGGAAGTCAGGGCCGCACCGGAAGTGCGGCCTAGTCCGGGAGAGAGAGGTAGTGCGGCGCCATCTAGCGGTGCCAGAAGCAGCCGGACCACGGCGAGGACAGCGGCGGCAGCAGCAGGAAGAGACGGGAGTACAGCGGCACCAGCGGTGAGGGCCGCACAGGAAATGCGACCTAGTCCGGGATCGAGGGGGAGTGCGGCGCCCCCCAGCGGCGCCAGGAACAGCCGAGTTACAGCGCGGCCAGCGGCGGCAACAGCAGGAAGAGCCAGGAGTCCAGCGACGCCAGCAGTGAGGGGGAGTTACGGAGCAGCGGTGGCAGCGGCGGGCTCACCTCCCCCAGGTGGGCCTGGCAGAGGCACCGGACGTCAGAGCAGGGCGACGGGCAGGCTGGCATTGGTGGTTCAGCTGGGCCCGGGACGTGGTGGTCGTGGAGCAGGTGCCGGTCGGGCAAGTAGGCCAGGAGGCCGAGGTGGATTACAAACAGCCGTCAGGTCAAGATCCGCCAGGAGGTCCAGCGACAGGAGTGTATCGCCAGTCTCGGTCCCCCCTGGTGACGTGGAGGCCAGGGGCGCGGGCCTGGGGCACCTCAGTGGCAGCGACGACCCTGGATCTGGGAGCGAGCATCCAGACGATGGCGAGCAGCGGGATTCCGGAGACACTGCTGGTGGGGACACAGCACCTGCGCAGCCTCGTGAGTATATGTCTAGTCATTTTTCAGTGCCGGGTTCGGAGGGGGTAGGGGAGGCCAGTTCAGGTTTTCCTGGAGTTAGAGAACTTTTGGCGGGCATGTCGCACATTTTGAGGAGATTGGATGCGGGGGCAGCAAGCAGTGTGGGAGGGTCACCCGCTGGGGCTTGGTTGGTGGATTCTGGTAACGTAGCCGGGGGAGGGGTCCCTGGTGTTTTAGTGGGGTCTGGGGCTGCTGCGTCGGATCAGGCAGCTGGGGTGTCAGTCTCGGTTCAAACAGAGACGGATAAGAAGGATGAGGTGAAGCTGGACGATCGGGCAAAAGGGGAAGTTTATGTGTGCTTTGAGGGTCCCCTCGGTGCCCATTTAAAAAAGGAGGTGAAGGAGAAGATTTGGAAGGACGAATTTGTGGAGATTTTCTCCCTCCTCCCTTTGGAGAAATTTAATTTGGACAAAGGGAAGAAGGATGATAGCAAAAAGGAGGAGGAGGAAAAAAGGCGTTGGCGCTTGATCCCGCAGACGTTTGTAAATTGGCAGCAGGCTTTTGCTATCTTGGCCAGTGTGATAGGAGAAAAACTCCCGGAGAATTGCTCGGGTCTTTTCTGCTACTTTGATTCTATTGGTGAGGCACATCGTACGTATGGAGGCCAGGCTTGGCTGCGGTACGATGAACAATTTAGGCAGCGGAAGGCGGTGAGGCCCGAAATAAAATGGGATCAAAAAGATATTGGATTGTGGCTGAAGGTGATGGCCCCTGTGAGGTACGGGCAGTCCTTTCAGGGGGGCGGGGGGGTAATAGTCAGCAGTCCGGACAAGGGGGAGGAGGACAGGGGTCACAGGGGGCTAAGGAAAAAACGGGCACGTGCTGGCAGTTCAATGACGGCCAGTGCAAGTATGGCAATACCTGTAGGTTTAAGCACGTATGCTCCCATTGTAGCGGAGCCTCACACGGGGCTTCAAAATGTTTCAGAAAAGCAAGGGGCAAGCCAGGGGTGGGTAGCGGTCATGGGGTTGACGCCGGTGAGGCTTCAAAAGATGGCCCCTTATCTAAGTAGATACCCGGACCGGTTGAAGGCGGCGATTATTAGGGATGGTTTTGCTGAAGGTTTTAGGATTCCTCGCCCGAATCATGCGGTCCCTTTTTCTACAAAGAACCTGAGGTCTGCAAGTTTGCATGCAGATGTTGTTTCATGTAAGTTAGCAAAGGAGGTGGAGTTAGGGCGAATGGCGGGCCCGTTTGGTTCGCTGCCTATGGAAGGGGTGATTGTTTCTCCGTTGGGAGTGGTGCCCAAGAAGGAGCCGAATAAGTTTCGTTTAATTCAGCATCTGTCGTACCCAAAAGGTTGTTCTGTTAACGATGGCATTGCAGAAGAATTATGTTCGGTTGTGTACACGTCGTTCGATGCGGCGGTGGAGTGGGTTCGTATGTACGGAGCGGGGGACTTGATGGCAAAGACAGACATCGAGTCTGCCTTTCGGCTTCTGCCGGTGCATCCGGAGAGCATTCCGTTGCTAGGTTGCTTTTGGAATGGAGGTTTTTATTTAGATAGGTGTTTGCCGATGGGCTGTTCAATTTCCTGCTCGTTGTTTGAAACTCTCAGTACATTTTTGGAATGGGTAGTTAGAGACGTTTCTGATGTTCCTTCGGTCATTCATTACTTGGATGATTTTTTGTTTGTGGGTCCTCCAGACTCAGCGGTGTGCGGCAATTTATTGGCCACCATGGAATGGGTCGCCGGGCATTTCGGGGTCCCTTTGGCGCAGGAGAAAACAGAGGGCCCATGTACGGTTTTAAGTTTTCTTGGGATTCTTATTGATTCTGGTAAGATGGAGTGCAGGTTGCCCGATGACAAATTGTTGTTGCTGAAGCAGGAGGTATACAGAATAGGAAAGTTGAGGAAAGTGACGTTGAAGGAGTTGCAGTCGTTGCTAGGTCGCCTGAATTTTGCGTGCCGCATCATGCCCATGGGCCGCATTTTCTGCAGAAGGTTGTCCAGGGCTACGGCGGGTGTCCGTGCAGCTCATCATTTCATACGCTTGAGCAGGGAGCACAGGGAGGATCTGTTGGTTTGGCAGCGTTTTTTGGAGAATTATAATGGCAAGGCGTTGATTCAGCAGGAGGATTTGAATGCCTTCGATTGTGAAATTTATACGGACGCAGCAGGGGGTGTCGGGTATGGGGCCTACTGTGGAGGCAAATGGAGTGTCGGAGTGTGGCCGGAAGAGTGGCAAAAAAATGGGCTTACAAAAAATTTTGCATTGTTGGAGTTGTTCCCAATTGTGGTGGCAGCGTTTATTTGGGGCGACATGTTTAAGGATCGCCGGGTACGCTTTCATTGCGATAACTTGAGTGTCGTGTCAGTTATCAACAGTTTATCTTCTTCTTCTCCCCCCATCATCAGGTTGGTTAGGGAATTGGTGTTAAGGTGTTTGGAATTAAACTCGTGGATTTCGGCAGTGCACGTTCCAGGTGTACAAAACACTATAGCCGATGCTTTATCTCGTTTGCAGTGGGATCGATTCCGGGAACTGGCGCCAGATTCGGAACCCACAGGAGCGGGATGTCCTTCGCATCTGTGGCAGGTTGTTGCGGACGGGGAGGTCGTTTAATACAGGCTTCATTATCGAGACGAATGTGGTCGGATTACGAAGCGGCATGGGAGATGTGGGAAGGTTGGTTGGTCCAATGCGGGCCGGTTGAGTCGGACGGCGATAGGACTATGGCCTTGCTGGCATTGATGGGTAAGGCGGCTGAATGGGGATGGTCTGTGTCCAAGTTGAATAAAGTTATTGCGGGTCTGGCTTTTGGTTTTCGTTTGCAAGGTTCTGCGGACGTGACAAAAGATTTTTTGATAAGACAGGCGTTGAAGGGTTTCAGGAAAGGCAATGTGTCTTTTGATAAACGCAGGCCGATTTCTTTTGGGATGCTGGAAGGGCTTGGGGAGGCTTTGGGCGGTATTTGTAGTTCTCAGTTCGAAGTTTTATTGTTTCGGTTAGCATTTTCTCTAGCGTTCTTTGGGGCCTTGCGCCTGGGGGAGTTGGTTTCCCCGAATAAAGATAAGGCGGGTGGTCTGTTAGCAGAAGATGTTGACTTGTGGGCGGGGGGCATTGTTTTTTGGATTAGGCGTTGTAAGACTGATCAGCTCGGTAAGGGTAAGCGAGTGGTGCTGGGAAGAGTTGGAGGTAGCGTTATGTGCCCGCAGCACTGTTTGGAGTCTTATTGGTGTCTGTGGCCGCTGAGGGCAGGCCCTTTGTTACGACACCAGAACGGGGAATTCTTGTCACGCTTTCAATTCACGGCTCTATTAAAGAGGGGTTTGGGATTGCTGGGTGTCGACCCGAGGAATTTCGGGTCGCACTCGTTTCGAATTGGTGCTGCGTCCGAAGCTGATGATCTGGGTTTGGGATCGGAAGTGATTAAGAGAATAGGCAGATGGAGCTCAAAACGTTATCTGTCTTATGTTAGGCATTGAGTCTGGGGGTGATGGTGGCAAGATATGTATGGCGCTAATCATTGTTATATTTTTCAGGTCGATCCTCCCTCCTGGCCTGGATTATCGGACACTCATTTGTTCACTGGGGTGCGCTTCGGGCGGATGCCAGGCCAAATGGTAGGCAACTAGGCTTCGCACGGGATTCGGTGGTTATTAGATGGTTGGGCTTTCGGGGTATGTTATGGCGGAGGTTGTTGGTGGAAGTTTCTAATGCCGCCAGACTTGATCGCCCCCCGGACATTTTGGTGGTTCACTTTGGAGGAAATGACTTGGGTAGGAGGCCAGTGAGGGAATTGATTAGAGACATACGTTTCGATTTTCTAAGGTTGTGGGTAGCTTTTCCTGGTGTTCTGACTGTTTGGTCGGACATTGTGCCACGGCGTAAGTGGCGGGATGCACGTTCCCATAATGGGATTAATAGAGCCCGGGTAAAACTGAATAGGGCGGTGGCGGGTTTTCTGTCTCGGAACGGGGGTATCGCCGTGAGACATTTGGAACTGGAGGTTGGGGTTGGCAATTTTTGGAGGGATGATGGAGTGCACCTTAATGAGGTTGGTATGGATTTATGGGCGCTCGGGCTACAGGAAGGAGTTGAAAGAGCTCTGGTGGTGGTGGGGCACTCACGAGCCTGAGGTGGTCAGGGCTGTTCGTGGGTGGCGGGGGGTGGGGTTCTTGGAGGTGGTGATGACGTTTTACGGGGTTTGATCTGGCTTTTGTTTACGGGCTCTGGACGGGGAGTTTACCTCGGGAGCTTTGGGGTTTTGGTTTGCCCGAAATGGGTTACATGGTGCCCTTGAGCTGGTAGTTACGGCTGAGGGTAAAGAAGTGTGTGGTTTTCCAAGTTTTGGTGGTGGCTTTATGCCTATTTTTTGAGCCAGATTTATTACCCCAAGAACCCTCCCCTCAAGGTTTTTTACATATGGTTTATATGTTGTTATTCATGTTATTGTTTGTTTAATAAAATGGCCGCTGTGGCCAAATTATCCAAAGAAAATTACGTGTGGTGTGTTAATTTAAGGTTTAACAGAAGGAGGGGAGGATGGTATAATGGGTACGTGGGGATTTAGGAAGATGGGGCACGGAGAAAACCCAGTTTGGCCATACGCGGTCAAGAAGGGGGGCTGTAATGGGCGTAGCTTGATGGAAGCCCCCACATGACTGCGTGGCCGAGAAGGGGGTGTGGAGTTAATTTTGAATAAAAACAAGGATGGCAAGGGGATTGGTGGGAATTTTGAGTAGGGGGGTGTTTTCAGTGGAAGAAGGAGGCGGGGGCCGGAAAAGTGCGGGAAGGATCACTTGTGAGGTGAATCAAGAGTTGAGAAGCCCACCCTCCCTCCCTTTTTTCGTATCAGTTCGAGGGCACACTTGAGGAGGGGGATAGCCAGGGAGTTGGGAGTCTGTCGTTTTAGTCAGTAACAGCTAGAGGGGAGTTTTTTCGTTAGCATTGTCACAGTGGCGGGTTGGCGGGGGGTGGGGTTCTTGGAGGTGGTGATGACGTTTTACGGGGTTTGATCTGGCTTTTGTTTACGGGCTCTGGACGGGGAGTTTACCTCGGGAGCTTTGGGGTTTTGGTTTGCCCGAAATGGGTTACATGGTGCCCTTGAGCTGGTGGTTACGGCTGAGGGTAAAGAAGTGTGTGGTTTTCCAAGTTTTGGTGGTGGCTTTATGCCTATTTTTTGAGCCAGATTTATTACCCCAAGAACCCTCCCCTCAAGGTTTATTACATATGGTTTATATGTTGTTATTCATGTTATTGCTTGTTTAATAAAATGGCCGCTGTGGCCAAATTATCCAAAGAAAATTACATGTGGTGTGTTAATTTAAGGTTTAACAGAAGGAGGGGAGGATGGTATAATGGGTACGTGGGGATTTAGGAAGATGGGGCACGGAGAAGACCCAGTTTGGCCATACGCGGTCATGCTGCATTCTAACAAGGTGGCTCTTTCAGTTTTGGTGCATGTATTCCCAAAATAAAGTGTTTTATAACTTCTCCAAAATACCTTTCTTTAGACCTGGAGGCAGGTCTTAACCCCCCTGCTTGAAACGCCACACTGCCGTCACTCAAATCTTCAGGGGCGCCGTGCGCCGCCCCCTCCGCGCTGTTTTCGCATGAAATCCGGCGCCTGCGCTGTGTAGTAGTGTCTGGTGCAGGCGCAGTGAGCTCTGGTCGTCTGATGTCACAGCCAGGCTTGCAGACTGCGCCAGTGCGGCCACCCTGCCTATGAATCCCAGCCCCGCACTATGCATAATGCATAACACACTGCGGGCCTGGGATTCCCAAGGTGGGTGGCTGCACAGGCGCAGTCTGCAAGCCTGGCTGTGACATCAGACGGCCAGAGCTCACTGCGCCTGCACCAGACAGTACTACACAGCGCAGGCGCCGAATTTCATGCGAAAACAGCGCGGAGGGGGCGGTGCCTGGAGCCCCTGCAGATTTGAGTGACGGCAGTGTGGCGTTTCAAGCAGGGGGGTTAAGACCTGCCTCCAGGTCTAAAGAAAGGTATTTTGGAGAAGTTATAAAACGCTTTATTTTGGGAATAAATGCACCAAAAACTAAAAGAGCCACCTTGTTAGAATGCAGCATTACTGCTGCACAAGGAGGCTCTTTTAGTTTATAACGGTTGGATGGGGTGACAGTGACCCTTTAAGTGCCCACTTAACATTTAATAATGTCCCCTAAGTAGCCTCCCTGTATAGCTTGACTATACACAGTATGGTGGGCCCACAGCTTTCCTACACTTAGTATAATGCCCCTACAGCTCCCTTATACACAGTATGATTATTCCACAGCTCCCCTATACACAGTATGATGTCACCACTGCTCCCCTCTACACAGTATGATGAGCCCACAGCTTCCCTATACACAGAATAATGCCCCCACAGCTTCTCTATAGACAATATTATGATCCCACAGCTTCCCTATACACAGTATAATGCCCCACAGCTCCCCTATACAAAACACAGTATTTAATAGTGTTCTGACACCGTGTGTCGCCTGCACTGAGAGTCACGATGCCAGGAGGAAATTAACTTCATTCCTCACTGCAGCCTAGCGGGCGGTGCCGGTACAGTTTCAGTCACAGCAGCTGTAACTGCGCCTCTAAGGGTATGTGTCCACGATCAGGATGGCCGGCGGTTTCGTCGGAGCGGCAAACCCGCTCTGCGCTAAGCTCCACCCCCTTCTGGGATGCGATGATGCCGGATGTGTTCATGGCACACATCCGGGATCATCGCACCCCACACATAGGGCCCTGTGCTATACCTTGTGGCGGCGCAGCATCGCCGCAAGGTATACGGACATGCTGCGATCTTAAAAGACGCGCCGCTTGTCCGGAGTCGCAGGGCCGCATAGTGGAGATGGGATTTCATTAAATCCCCTCCACTATGCTGTAACATCTGGATGCTGTGTGTTTGATGCTGCGTCTCTATGCAGCGTCAAACACGCAGCGTTTACTGCACGTGGACACATACCCTTAGGGTATGTGCACGCGTTGCGGATAACATTGCGGACTTTTCCGTTCGGATTCTGCAACATCCGCAGGTAAAAACACTCTGTGTTTTACCTGCGGATTCCCACCGGATTTAGTGCAGATTTTGCCTGCGTTTTTACACCTGTGGAATTGATATGCTGCAAAAAATACAATGCAGCATTTCCGCGCTGTATTTTACAGAATTTGCACTGCGGATTTAGTTTTCTATAGCTTTACATGGTACTGTACACCGCATGGAAATCCGCTGCGGATCCGCAACGTGTGCACATAGCCTTAAAGCGCCACTCCAGCGGTGAAATAACAAAAAATGCTGCAGTGATGCTTTAAATGTGATGCAGCTCATGGCTTTACCCAGCTGGTAAGTATAAGGGTATGTGTCCACGTTCAGGATTGCTTCAGGCATGGGTCAGGATTTTATGCAGGTAAAATCCTGACCAAAACTGCACCTGAGGTCACTGGCAGGTCACCTGCGGTGTTCTTGCGTGTTTTGCTCATTGTAGCAACATGCTGCGTTCTGAAAAGACGTGCCACATGTGCGTTTTTGCGGCTATGCCGCATGCGTTTTTTCCTGCATAGTGGAGACGGGATTTCATTAAATCCCCTCCACTATGCTGTAACATCTGGACGCTGCGTTTTTGACGCTGCGTCTCTATGCAGCGTCAAAAACGCAGCGTTTCCTGAACGTGGAAACATACCCTTATATGCCTCCTACCTCCCCTTCCCAGAGAACACCTATTACATGTGATGGAGTGCGTATAGTCTCTTAACAAAACTGTATAATAATCAGCCCCCCAGTGTTGTTGCCCCTCACCCACCTCAGACCTCACAATACCCTTATCGTCTCACATTCCTCCTCAGTGCCCTGTCCCCCGCCCCCACCTAAGTCCTCACAATACCCCCATCCTCTCACATTTACCCCCCAGGGACTATGACATGCCTATCAATTTAATGCATTTTATCCCCCACTTACCAATGACGTTTGCAGCAGTACCAGGAAGTATCTGAGTGAGTGAAATGAAGGTGGGCACTAGGACCCAGCGTGCTGCCCTGAGCCAGTCCCAGCGTGCACAGGGAGGGAAGAAACCTGCAGCCTGGGAGGAGGTCGGTCAGCACAATACAGTGCAGGAGGGAGATTCTGCAACTGGCCACTGTGCTGCCAGCCGTGCAGAATCTCCATCAGGTAGGGGAGCAGGCATTTTACTGCTCTCCTCCTGTGCTGTATTGTGCCTCATGACGGAAGTGGCAGTGCCGGCTCCCAGTGGGCCCCTTCATGTGACCGGGCCCGGGGCGAAGGCCCCCTCTGCCCCCCCAGTAGCTACGCTACTGGTGCAGAGGTTAGTTGAAAGTCGTTTGCAGAGCGCAGTGGTCGGTTAGGCCGATAGACAGAAATGAGGGAGGAGATGTAAGGGGGTGCCGCACTGTGGAGAGCTTTGTGGATGAGAACAAGTACTTTGAAATGTATCCTGTAATGAATGGGCAGCGAGTGTAACGACTGGCAAAGAGCGGACACGTCCGAGTAACGATCAGCCAGATGGACAACCCTGGCTGCCGCATTAAGGATGGACTGGAGAGGGGAAAGTCGCGTGAGGGGAGACCAATTAATAGAGCGTTACAGTAGTCCAGACGGGAGTGGATTAGGGAGACAGTGAGAGTTTTTGTTGTCTCCATGGTGAGAAAAGGGCGGATTCTAGAGATGTTCTTTAGGTGTAAGCGGCACGAGCGGGCAAGAGATTGTATGTGGGAGGTGAAGTACTATGTGATGCAAATACCGCAGTCCATGTATCCTATGTGATGTATAGACAGCAGTCTTATTGTGTTCTATATGATGTATACAGCAGTCTGATTATGTGTGTACTATATAATATATACAGAAGTTTCAGTGTATTTTTTGTGATATATTTAGCAGTCTCGGTGTCTCCTATGTGATGTATACAGCTGTCCTCCCATTGTTTTAGTTCTATAAATGTTGTATGAGCAGTGATGAATTTCCTACTTTGAGGAGACATACATTGAAATATGGTTCTGTGTTCGGAACAACTTACTGCTGTGAGCAGTTCTTTTCATATCTTATCACAAGAGTCGACTGAGTTCTAGACTGACTGACGCAAACCTGGAAAATTAGTTAAAAATAGCAACATCATCCATACCACCTAAGATCACATGCCTCACCAAAGAGAAGCAGTTCCAGCCATCACATTAGGGGTGAGTGAATTAAATATTTTTACCAAATTAGCTGGGTAATTTTTAAGTTGTTAACTTTTATGGAATGATGTTTCAAATATTCACATGGCCCTTGTCAAAATAAGGTTCCTCACTTCTATCCTAGAAGGACTTGTACTTACTTTGACATTGATTTTGCAGCTCCCTTTAAATAATGTAAAGCTGGGTACTAGATCTATCTTGATCATTACAAGATCAGCCTTACAAGAAAAATTATAGTAATTGATAGAGATTATTTTAGTTGTTTTTTTTGTAGCTGCACACTATGGATTCTTATCTCCCAACTAATTGATTCTGTTTACTCACAAACAAACATATTCATTTCAATTAATACCATCTCATCCTCTATTATCAGCCAATTTTACTGATAGTTGCTGATTTTACTGGTAATGTTTCAGTAAACTTCCTATGTAGTAATAGAATTATGTACTCAGCAAATGAAAAAAGGACATGTAATCCTCTATCAATAAAAACAAGAATAAAACAATAGCGTAGCTAAGACATGTTTCCACCTCGGCTGCTCTTCAATGTGGACTTTGCCCTTACAAGAAGAACTTGACCCGTCTAAACCTTTATTAACTCAATCAGGCACAGACTGATCAATTTTTGTTGTCATCCATATAATGACTTTCTGCGTTGTCTTGACTATTCCTCAGATGAACTGATTTTACAAGTAAGTAAATGGAATTTGATAATTTTAGGAGAATGAACTTCTAGGTAAAAGATCTTTTAAACATCAAGATAACTTTTTTAGCAATTTTGATTGCTTTTGGAAATGCTTGTTTTTCTCATGGCTTTTCTGCAAAAGATTAATAGATTACAGGTGCCATGGGGGATGTCATAAACATTTTCATTAATGGCATACAAGTAAATTCTTACAGAATGAGAAAATATTACAATTACATCTACTATATAATTGTCTAAGGGTCACTTCCGTCTGTCTGTCCTTCTGTCTGTCACGGATATTCATTGGTCGCGGCCTCTGTCTGTCATGGAATCCAAGTCACTGATTGGTCTTGCCAGCTGCCTGTCATGGCTGCCGCGACCAATCAGCAACGGCCACAGTCCGTTTAGTCCCTCCCCTACTCCCCTGCAGTCACAGTGCCCACCGCCCGCTCCATACTCCCCGTAGTCAGTGTGCCCGGCGCCCGCTCCATACTCCTCACAGTCAGTGTCCCTGGCGCCTGCTCCATACTCCCCGCTCCGTACTTCCCATAGTCAGTGTGCCCGGCGCCCGCTCCATACTCCCCTCAGTCAGTGTCCTCGGCGCCCGCTCCATACTCCCTGTTCCATACTCCCCGCAGTCAGCACCCGCTCCACACTCCCCTCCGGTCACCGCTCACACAGGGTTAATGCCAGCAGTGTCGGACCGCATTATGCCACGGGTAACGCACTCCGTAACCGCTGCTATTAACCCTATGTGACCAAGTTTTTACTATTGATGCTGCCTATGCAGCGTCAATAGTAAAAAGATCTAATGTAAAAAATAATAAAAAAACAAAAAACCTGCTATTCTCACCTTCCGTCCGACGATGCGCTCGCGCCGGCCGCCATCTTCCGTTCCCAGAGATTCATTGCGAACTTACCCAGAAGACTTAGCGGTCTCGCGAGACCGCTAAGTCATCTGGTAATTTCGCAATGCATCCTGGGAACGGAAGATGGCGGCCGCATCACATAGCTTTGCTGGATCCTAGGGGTGAGTATATAACTATTTTTTATTTTAATTATTTTTTTTAACAGGGATATGGTGCACACACTGTTAAATACTGCATGGGCAGTGTTATATACCTACATGTCTGGGCAATATACTACGTGACTGGCCAATATACTACGTGACTGGCCAATATACTACGTCGCTGGGCAATATACTACGTCGCTGGGAAATATACTATGTGACTGGGCAATATACCACATGGCTCTGTGCTGAATACTACGTCGCTGGGCAATATACTACGTCGCTGGGCAATATACTACGTCGCTGGGCAATATACTACGTCGCTGGGCAATATACTTTGTGACTGGGCAATATAGTACGTGACTGGGCAATATAGTACGTGACTGAGCAATATACTACGTGACTGGGCAATATACTACGTGGCTGGGCAATATACTATGTGACTGGGCAATATACTATGTGACTGGGCAATATACTATGTGACTGGGCAATATACTACGTGGCTGGGCAATATACTATGTGACTGGGCAATATACTACGTGGCTGGGCAATATACTATGTGACTGGGCAATATACTATGTGACTGGGCAATATACTACGTGGCTGGGCAATATACTATGTGACTGGGCAATATACTACGTGGCTGGGCAATATACTATGTGACTGGGCAATATACTATGTGACTGGGCAATATACTACGTGGCTGGGCAATATACTATGTGACTGGGCAATATACTATGTGACTGGGCAATATACTACGTGACTGGGCAATATACTACGTGGTTAGGCAATATACTACGTGGGCTGGGCAATATACTACGTGGACATGCAAATTCTAGAATACCCGATGCGTTAGAATCGGGCCACCATCTAGTTACCAATAACTGCAAACTTTTAATTGATATTTTTCATGGTGGTGGTTAGCCCATGTAAAAGCCCTTTATTTGGGGTTCTTGTATAGAGAGAAAGGGTAAGTACACATGGCATCTTTTTCAGTTGGATTGGCAGTGAATTTCTCTCCTTTTTCTTTCTTTCTTTCTTTCTTTCTTTCTTTCTCTTTTATTTCACATATTGTGCTATCCATTAAGTCATAAGGACATTTCAACTTCTTTTTTTATACTTGAGCTTCCTTGTAACTGGAGCTGGTATATTAGCCCCAGTTACAGGAGAAATTCAACCTCCTACCTGTATATTAGAGCTGATTGAGTCTCCTAGATCCGGTGGAGGAAGCACCATTAGCACATCCTATTAACGTATACATATCACTCTTTTAGTGCTGTGTATAAGGCAGTCGAGAAGGCATAAATGGTAACAAACCATCTCTGCTCCCACAACCACTCTACTATGCAGTTTTGTTTTAGAACATCATTGTAGAGTAGAACACAGAGCGCATGGGCATTTATCCTCTATGGGTGGGTCTGGAGATAGTTAACAAATAACTGTCGCTTTAAGTTTTATTTCAGAAATAAATAGCACACATGAAAATAAGAAACTTTGCAATACATCTTGTTAGAGAAATTTGTTTCTTTCTCTGCCAGGACTGATCATTCAATCTTAAAAATTTATTCAACACAACTTCCTAATTACTATAATATTCCTATATTAATAGGTGCACTCTTCCTGATTCAAATACAATTTTCCAAAACTCTAGGTATAAATTAAACCAAGAGGTAAGGGGGTAGCTGAAAAATAGCAATAAATATAAACATAAAAAATGTATTTAATTTAATTGATTACATGGTGAAAAACACAATTGACCCCTTAGTGACAGAGCCAAATTTTAAAAATCTGACCAGTGTCACTTTATGTGGTAATAACTTTGGAACACTTCAACAAATTCCAGTGATTTTGAGAATGTTTTTTAGTGGCGCATTATACTTTATGATAATGGTAAATTTTGGATGATATGTTTTGTGTTTATTTATAAAAAATATCAGAAATTTGACAAAAATGTAAAAAAATTAGCAATATTTAAACTCGTAATGATTATCCCTTTAAAGGGAACCTGTCACCCCCAAAATCGAGGGTGAGCTAAGCCCAACAGCATCAGCGGCTTATCTACAGTATTCTGGAATGCTGTACATAAACCCCCCGATGTATCCTAAAAGATGAGAAAAAGAGGTTAGATTATATTCACCCAGGGGCGGTCCCGGTCCGGTCCGATGGGTGTCGCGGTCCGGTCCTGCACCTCCTACCTTCATCAGATGACGTCCTCTTCTTGTCTTCATGCTGCGGCTCCAGCGCAGGCGTACTTTGTCTGCCCTGTTGAGGGTAGAGGAAAGTACTGCAGTGCACTGGCGCTGGACCCCTCTGACCTTTCCCGGCGCCTGCGCACTGCAGTACTTTGCTCTGCCCTCAACAAGGCAGACAAAGTACGCCTGCGCTGGAGCCACAGCGTGAAGACAAGAAGAGGACGTCATCGTAAGAAGATGGGAGGCCCTGGACCGGACCGCGATTCCCATTGGATCGGACCGCCTGCCCAGGTGAGTATAATCTAACCTCTTTTTCTCATCTTTCAGAATACATCGGGGGCTTATCTACAGCATTACAGAATGCTGTAGATAAGCCCCTGATGCCGGTGGGCTTAGCTCACCGTCGATTTTGGGGGTGACAGGTTCCCTTTAATTTGGGTAGTCATACCATAGCAAAACATTAATAAATAACATTTCCCACATGTCTGCTTTACATCAACACCATTTGTAAAATTTAATTTATTTTGTTAGCATTTTAGGAGATTTAAAAATGTAGCAGTAATTTTTCATTTTTTTAAGGAAATTTACAAAATTATTTTTTTAGGGGCCTATCCAGGTTTGAAGTGACTTTAGGGGTCCCATGTATTGGGAAACCCCCAAAAGTGATACCATTTTAAAAACAGCACCCCCTGACATACTGAAAACTGCTGACAGGTAGTTTATTAACTCTTCAGGTGATTTTCAGAAATTAATACAAAGTGTCATGACAGGAATGAAAAAGTTGATTTTTACCACCTAAATGTCGCTGACTTTTTAACTGGCAGACTCTAAGGCCGCTGTTTGCTCGTGAATTGCCATGACAAACATCAGGACCACACAATCTTGATCTCAGGGTGCCGGTGGGAATAAAGAGGGAGAAGCCACACTCTTTTAAACATTTATATGATATAGTCATAATTGACAGCAGAATCTAAGGGGTTAAACAGATATGGACTGTGCTAATGCTGATTGTGGCCGATGCAGCAAATTCTCAGCCGACGGCTGCTGGATTATCACCTGTATGAGCATGTGATTCTCTTATATCTCAGGTCAGTTAAAAGATGTTTCGGCAGTCATTAAGGGGTTAAAGTATTGCTTGGGATTGACTGAATCTGCTAAGATTATTTTTCCTCTCAATGTATATATTATTGCTTTTCACATTGAGCTTATATTTTATACTTTTTCGATATGGGTTTTTTACTTTGTAGCAATCATCATCATTTTTTGAGTTCTGTGTCCCTCCTTTAATTTCCTGCATCTTTTTTAATATTTTAATTGTGTTTTACCATGTAATCAATTAAATAAAAGCATTTTTTATGTTTATATTTATTGTTTATAAAAGGAGCTCTGCCTCCTTCCTCTCTGCCATCTACATAGAATCTTATCAGTAGAATTTGTCATCTCCTGTTTCAGTAATGGAAAAATCTGCTTTCATGTAGCACAGATCTTACGAAGAGAATTTTCATAAATCAATAGTACACATGAAAATAAGAAACTCTGTGATATATCTTGTCAGAGAATCTTCATTTTCAAAATTCTCAATTCACAAGTAAAATCTGTCTTCCATTAATTCAGATTTTAACATTACTGAGATTAGATATAAAACAGATTCTATGTAGCGGGGAAAAGATGAAGGGTGAGGCGTAGGGAATAACTAGAATTAGGACTATTGATGTCTCTGGTTTACATAGAAGTTATGAGCATCAACTGCCTCTTCCTATCTCAGTAATAAAGTCTTTCCTGACTGAAGACAAATTTTACTCATGAATTGAGAAATTGAGAGTCCAGGAAGAGAGATCAGCAGGTTACTCTAATAAGATATATTACAAAGTTTCTTATTTTCAAGTGTACTAGTGATTATGAAATTAAAATCAAAATGAGGATTACACTTTCAGGAAACAATTTTTTAGTCTATTACAGATGTGGACACATTTTATAAGACCATTAATTAAGTGAATTAAATGACCCATAAGGCTGATTGCATGCTGTGAAATGGGAATAGGAGTTTGGTGCATAAGGACTGGACTGTATCTTGGGTCTTCTCCCCCCTTTCTGTGATTCCCTGGCCCCTCTGCTGCCTACAGTCCTTGATTGACAGGTTACTACAGAGACTTCAAACAAAAGAGGCAAGTAGTTCAAAGACTGGAGGCAGGCGGAAGGGCTGGGAATGATAGACAGGAAGTAGAAGATCCCGTGTACAGTCCGTCTCCGGTGCACTGAAATCTAATTAGCAGAGAACTTCATATTGTGACTAAAGAAGAACCATAAAATGGATTTCTTCACCAAAACTTCCAGGTTAATCTGTATTACAGCTTCATTACAGCTATTTACATTACAAAATTGTGCTGACAGGTAGTGATGAGCGAGTGTACTCGTTGCTCGGGTTTTCTCGAGCATGCTTGGGTGACCTCCAAGTATTTGTTAGTGTTCGGAGATTAAGTTTTCATCGTGTGCAGCTGAATGATTTACAGCTACAAGACTGCTTGATTACATGTGAGGATTCCCTAGCAACCAGACAACCCCCACATGTACTCAGGCTGGGTAGTAGCTGTAAATCATTCAGCTGAGGCGATGAAAACTTAATCTCTGAACACTAACAAATACTCGGAGATCACCCTTCGGGAAAACCCAAGCAACGAGTACACTGGCTCACCACTACTGACAGGTTATCTTTAAGGCATTTGGGGGGGGGGTGCTGAAAGGCTGTAGCTGGGCTTTAACCCCTTTACTCCCAAGGGTGGTTTGCACGTTAATGACCGGGCCAATTTTTACAATTCTGACCACTGTCCATTTATGAGGTTATAACTCTGGAATGCTTTAACGGATCCCAGTGAATCTGACATTGTTTTCTCGTGACATATTGTACTTCATGACAATGGTAAAAATTATTTGATAGTACCTGCGTTTATTTGTGAAAAAAACGGAAATTTGGCGAAAATTATGAAAATTTCGCAATTTTCCAACTTTGAATTTTTATGCAATTAAATCACAGAGATATGTCACACAAAATACTTAATAAGTAACATTTCCCACATGTCTACTTTACATCAGCACAATTTTGGAACCAACATTTTTTTTTGTTAGGGAGTTATAAGGGTGAAAAGTTGACCAGCAATTTCTCATTTCTACAACACCATTTTTTTTTAGGGACCACATATCATTTGAAGTCATTTTGAGGGGTCTATATGATAGAAAATACCCAAGTGTGACACCATTCTAAAAACTACACCCCTCAAGGTGCTCAAAACCACATTCAAGAAGTTTATTAACCCTTCTGGTGCTTCACAGGAATTTTTTGAATGTTTAAATAAAAATGAACATTTAACTTTTTTTCACAAAAAATTTAATTCAGCTCCAATTTGTTTTATTTTACCAAGGGTAACAGGAGAAAATGGAACCCAAACATTGTTGTACAATTTGTCCTGAGTACGCCAATACCCCACATGTGGGGGTAACCCACTGTTTGGGCGCATGGCACAGCTCGGAAGGGAAGGAGCGCCATTTGACTTTTCAATGCAAAATTGACTGAAATTGAGATGGGACGCCATGTTTCGTTTGGAGAGCCCCTGATGTGCCTAAACATTGAAACCCCCCACAAGTGACACCATTTTGGAAAGTAGACCCCCTAAGGAACTTATCTAGAGGTGTGGTGAGCACTTTGACCCACCCAGTGCTTCACAGAAGTTTATAATGCAGAACCGTAAAAATAAAAAATCATATTTTTTCACAAAAATTATCTTTTCGCCCCCAATTTTTTATTTTTCCAAGGGTAAGAGAAGAAATTGGACCCCAAAAGTTGTTGTATAATTTGTCCTGAGTACGCTGATACCCCATATGTGGGGGTAAACCACTGTTTGGGCGGATGGGAGAGCTCGGAAAGGAAGGAGCGCCATTTGACTTTTCAATGCAAAATTGACAGAAATTGAGATGAGACGCCATGTTGCGTTTGCAGAGCCCCTAATGTACCTAAATAGTAGAAACCCCTCACAAGTGACACCATTTTGGAAAGTAGACCCCCTAAGGAACTTATCTAGATGCGTGGTGAGCGCTTTGACCCACCAAGGGCTTCACAGAAGTTTATAATGGAGAGCCGTAAAAATAAAACAAAAATTTTTCCCACAAAAATTATTTTTTAGCCCCCAGTTTTGTATTTTCCCGAGGGTTACAGGAGAAATTGGACCGCAAGATTTGTTGTCCAATTTGTCCTGAGTGCGCTGATACCCCATATGTGGGGGGAAACCACTGTTTGGGCGCATGGGAGGGCTCGGAAGGGAAGGAGCTCCATTTGGAATGCAGACTTAGATGGAATGGTCTGCAGGTGTCACATTGCATTTGCAGAGCCCCTAATGTACCTAAACAGTAGAAACCCCCCACAAGTGACACCATTTTGGAAACTAGACCCCCTAAGGAACTCATCTAGATGTGTTGTGAGAGCTTTGAACCCCCAAGTGTTTCACTACAGTTTGTAACGCAGAGCCGTGAAAAGTAAGAAAAAAAATCTTTCCCCCCAAAATTATTTTTTAGCCCCCAGTTTTGTATTTTCCCGAGGATAACAGGAGAAATTCGACCCCAAAAGTTGTTGTCCAATTTGTCCTGAGTACGCTGATACCCCATATGTTGGGGGGAACCACCGTTTGGGCGCATGGGAGGGCTCGGAAGGGAAGGAGTGCCATTTGGAATGCAGACTTAGATGGAATGGTCTGCAGGTGTCACATTGCATTTGCAGAGCCCCTAAAGTACCTAAACAGTAGAAACCCCCCACAAGTGACACCATTTTGGAAACTAGACCCCCTAAGGAACTCATCTAGATGTGTTGTGAGAGCGGTGAACCCCCAAGTGTTTCACTACAGTTTGTAACGCAGAGCCGTGAAAATTAAAAAAAAAAACTTTCCCCCCAAAATTATATTTTAGCCCCCAGTTTTGTATTTTCCCGAGGGTAAGAGTAGAAATTCGACCCCAAAAGTTGTTGTCCAATTTGTCCTGAGTACGCTGATACCCCATATGTTGGGGGGAACCACCGTTTGGGCGCATGGGAGGGCTCGGAAGGGAAGGAGTGCCATTTGGAATGCAGACTTAGATGGAATGGTCTGCAGGCGTCACATTGCGTTTGCAGAACCCCTAATGTACCTAAACAGTAGAAACCCCCCACAAGTGACCCCATATTGGAAACTAGACCCCCCAGGGAACTTATCTAGATGTGTTGTGAGAACTTTGAACCCCCAAGTGTTTCACTACAGTTTATAACGCAGAGCCGTAAAAATAAAAAATCTTTTTTTTCCCACAAAAATTATTTTTTAGCCCCCAGTTTTGTATTTTCCCAAGGATAACAGGAGAAATTGGACCCCAACAGTTGTTGTCCTATTTGTCCTGAGTACGCTCATACCCCATATGTTGGGGTAAACCCCTGTTTGGGCACACGGGCGAGCTCGGAAGGGAAGAAGCACTGTTTTACTTTTTCAACGCAGAATTGGCTGGAATTGAGTTCGGACGCCATGTCGCTTTTGGAGAGCCCCTGATGTGCCTAAACAGTGGAAACCCCCCAATTATAACTGAAACCCTAATCCAAACACTCCCCTAACCCTAATTCCAACGGTAACCCTAACCACACCTCTAACCCTGACACACCCCTAACCCTAATCCCAACCCTATTCCCAACTGTAAATGTAATCTAAACCCTAACTGTAACTTTAGCCCCAACCCAAACTGTAGCCCTAGCCCTAACCCTAGCCCTAAACCTAGCCCTAACCCTAGCCCTAGCCCTAACCCTAGCCCTAACCCTAACCCTAGCCCTAACCCTAACCCTAGCCCTAACCCTAGCCCTAACCCTAGCCCTAACTCTAGGCCTAGCCCCAATGGGAAAATGGAAATAAATACATTTTTTTAATTTTTCCCTAACTAAGGGGGTGATGAAGGGGGGTTTTATTTACTTTTATAGTGGGTTTTTTAGCGGATTTTTATGATTGGCAGCCGTCACACACTGAAAGACGCTTTTTATTGCAAAAAATATTTTTTGCGTTACCACATTTTGAGAGCTATAATTTTTCCATATTTTGGTCCACAGAGTCATGTGAGGTCTTGTTTTTTGCGGGACGAGTTGTCGTTTTTATTGGTAACATTTTCGGGCACGTGACATTTTTTGATCGCTTTTTATTCCGATTTTTGTGAGACAGAATGAGCAAAAACCAGCTATTCATGAATTTCTTTTGGGGGAGGCGTTTATACCGTTCCGCGTTTGGTAACAGTGACACCTCATTTATATAATTTTTTTTATGTTTTGGCGCTTTTATACGATAAAAACTATTTTATAGAAAAAATAATTATTTTGGCATTGCTTTATTCTCAGGACTATAACTTTTTTATTTTTTTGCTGATGATGCTGTATGGTGGCTCGTTTTTTGCGAGACAAGATGACGCTTTCAGCGGTATCATGGTTTTTTATATCTGTCCTTTTGATCGTGTGTTATTCCACTTTTTGTTCGGCGGTATGATAATAAAGCGTCGTTTTTTGCCTTGTTTTTTTTTTTTTTTCTTACGGTGTTTACTGAAGGGGTTAACTAGTGGGCCAGTTTTATAGGTCGGGTCGTTACGGATGCGGCGATACTAAATATGTGTACTTTTATTGTTTTTTTTATTTATTTAGATAAAGAAATGTATTTATGGGAATAATATATATTTTTTTTCATTATTTAGGAATATTTTTTTTTATTTTTTTTTACACATTTGGAAAATTTTTTTTTAACTTTTTTACTTTGTCCCAGGGGGGGACATCACAGATCGATGATCTGACAGTTTGCACAGCACTCTGTCAGATCACCGATCTGATAGGAGTGCAGGCTGCTTCACAGTGCCTGCTCTGAGCAGGCTCTGTGAAGCCACCTCCCTCCCTGCAGGACCCGGATCCGCGGCCATCTTGGATCCGGGCCTGGAGCAGGCAGGGAGGGAGGTAAGACCCTCGCAGCAACGCGATCACATCGCGTTGCTGCGGGGGGCTCAGGGAAGCCCACAGGGAGCCCCGTCCCTGCGCGATGCTTCCCTGCACCGCCGGCACATCGCGATCATCTTTGATCGCGGTGTGCCAGGGGTCAATGTGCCGGGGGCAGTCCGTGACCGCTCCTGGCACATAGTGCCGGATGTCAGCTGCGATAGGCAGCTGACACCTGGCCGCGATCGGCCGCGCTCCCCCCGTGAGCGCCGCCGATCGCGCTGGACATACTATCCCGTCCGTGGTCATGGGGGCCCACCCCACCTCGACGGGATAGTACGTCCGATGTCAGAAAGGGGTTAAAGGAGACAGTAATTTTACTATATACAGCAATACTATATTACAGCAGAAGTGAAAAAAAGTAAAAAAGAAGTTTTTAAAAATATGAAACAAAATAAAAAATCCAAACCACTCACATTTTCCCTTGTTAAAAAATAAAGACATTAAAAAAATAAAATAACACACACATTTGATATCACTGCATTCATAAGTATATAATGAATTAATTAATCCTATTGGTAAGCAGAAAAAAATCAAAAATGACAAAATTGTGTTTTTTTTGTCACAACAAGGTCACAAAAAATTCAAAAGAAGCTAACTAAATTTATGTCCAAAATTGGATAAATAAAATGTTGACTCACCCCGCAAAACACAAGTCCTTACACAAACCCACTCACTGATTGAAAATGTTTTGGGGCTTGTAAAATGGTGAAGCAAAAAAAAAATATATACAGTGGGGCAAAAAAGTATTTAGTCAGTCAGCAATAGTGCAAGTTCCACCACTTAAAAAGATGAGAGGCGTCTGTAATTTACATCATAGGTAGACCTCAACTATGGGAGACAAACTGAGAAAAAAAAATCCAGAAAATCACATTGTCTGTTTTTTTAACATTTTATTTGCATATTATGGTGGAAAATAAGTATTTGGTCAGAAACAAACAATCAAGATTTCTGGCTCTCACAGACCTGTAACTTCTTCTTTAAGAGTCTCCTCTTTCCTCCACTCATTACCTGTGATAATGGCACCTGTTTAAACTTGTTATCAGTATAAAAAGACACCTGTGCACACCCTCAAACAGTCTGACTCCAAACTCCACTGTGGTGAAGACCAAAGAGCTGTCAAAGGACACCAGAAACAAAATTGTAGCCCTGCAACAGGCTGGGAAGACTGAATCTGCAATAGCCAACCAGCTTGGAGTGAAGAAATCAACAGTGGGAGCAATAATTAGAAAATGGAAGACATACAAGACCACTGATAATCTCCCTCGATCTGGGGCTCCACGCAAAATCCCACCCCGTGGGGTCAGAATGATCACAAGAACGGTGAGCAAAAATCCCAGAACCACGCGGGGGGACCTAGTGAATGAACTGCAGAGAGCTGGGACCAATGTAACAGGGCCTACCATAAGTAACACACTACGCCACCATGGACTCAGATCCTGCAGTGCCAGACGTGTCCCACTGCTTAAGCCAGTACATGTCCGGGCCCATCTGAAGTTTGCTAGAGAGCATTTGGATGATCCAGAGGAGTTTTGGGAGAATGTCCTATGGTCTGATGAAACCAAACTGGAACTGTTTGGTAGAAACACAACTTGTCGTGTTTGGAGGAAAAAGAATACTGAGTTGCATCCATCAAACACCATACCTACTGTAAAGCATGGTGGTGGAAACATCATGCTTTGGGGCTGTTTCTCTGCAAAGGGGCCAGGACGACTGATCCGGGTACATGAAAGAATAAATGGAGCCATGTATCATGAGATTTTGAGTGCAAACCTCCTTCCATCAGCAAGGGCATTGAAGATGAAACGTGGCTGGGTCTTTCAACATGACAATGATCCAAAGCACACCACCAGGGCAACAAAGGAGTGGCTTCGTAAGAAGCATTTCAAGGTCCTGGAGTGGCCTAGCCAGTCTCCAGATCTCAACCCTATAGAAAACCTTTGGAGGGAGTTGAAAGTCCGTGTTGCCAAGCGAAAAGCCAAAAACACCACTGCTCTAGAGGAGATCTGCATGGAGGAATGGGCCAACATACCAACAACAGTGTGTGGCAACCTTGTGAAGACTTACAGAAAACGGTTGACCTCTGTCATTACCAACAAAGGATATATTACAAAGTATTGAGATGAAATTTTGTTTCTGACCAAATACTTATTTTCCACCATAATATGCAAATAAAATGTTAAAAAAACAGACAATGTGATTTTCTGGATTTTTTTTTCTCAGTTTGTCTCCCATAGTTGAGGTCTACCTATGATGTAAGTTACAGACGCCTCTCATCTTTTTAAGTGGTGAAACTTGCACTATTGCTGACTGACTAAATACTTTTTTGCCCCACTGTATATACACTGCTCAAAAAAATTAAAGGAACACTAAAATCTCACCTTCTAGATATAACTGAATTAAATATTCCAGCTGTAAATTTTTATTTATTACATAGTAGAATGTGCTGAGAACAATAAAACCTAAAAATGATCAACGTAAATCACAACTAATATGCCACAGATGTCTGGAGTTGGAATGATGCTCAAAATCAAAGTAGAAAAAAAAATACAGGCTGATCCAACTTCAGTGGAAATGCCTCAAGACAAGGAAATGATGCTCAGTAGTGTGTGTGGCCTCTATGTGCCTGTATGACCTCCCTACAACTCCTGGGCATCCTCCTTATGAGGCAGTGGAAGGTCTCCTGAGGGATCTCCTGCCAGACCTGGACTACAGGTAAAGCTGTAACTGTGCATGTCTGTTTTTGCATGCCTGATTTACTAGTTACAATTAAAGAAATGTCATTGAATTGCAGAAATAATAATAATAATAATTTATATTTATATAGCGCCAACATATTCCGCAGCGCTTTACAAATAAGAAATAAGAAAGATAAGAAGCAGCTACACTAACCAATCATACTGAGTCTGATAATGCTGCTGTCACCTCCCATAGCTCTTTTGCATTGCTGAGCTCAGATATTCTTTCACTATACCAACTATTGCTGCATTTCCTGCCTAGGTTTTAATACAGGCTATGATAGTCCATCTTGATAGGCCACGCCATGTTATGTGATATTGATAAACCATTAAGGGTTAAATGCATGAATGGTGCCCCTAAGGTCATGTTAGCCTTCTGGGCTTTATTTGGCAATTCATATAAAATTGCAAATTGATCTCCGGTACTTATGAATGTCATAAAATTTGGCACAAATTCTATTTGCATTGAATCAATTCGCTCATCTTTACTGTAATTCAAAGTTTTGAAACACTATAATAGATATCAGACAAACAAGACACTAGTCTGTAGATACAAAAATAGGGAAAAAGGAAAAAATGGGAAGAAAATAAGTCAGCTCACCAATCCCTCAACAGTGCAATGATGTCCACGCACGGAGCCGCCTTGGACAAGGACGTAGTCCAGAGCAAGCAATGAAAAAGAAAAAATAATCTCCAGCATGGATCTTCTAAAAAGTCAATTTATTGGAAACACTTTAACCCCTTCATGACCCAGCCTATTTTGACCTTAAAGACCTTGCCGTTTTTTGCAGTTCTGACCAGTGTCCCTTTATGAGGTAATAACTCAGGAACGCTTCAATGGATCCTAGCGGTTCTGAGATTGTTTTTTCGTGACATATTGGGCTTCATGTTAGTGGTAAATTTAGGTCAATAAATTCTGCGTTTATTTGTGATAAAAACGGAAATTTGGCGAAAATTTTGAAAATTTCGCAATTTTCACATTTTGAATTTTTATTCTGTTAAACCAGAGAGATATGTGGCACAAAATAGTTAATAAATAACATTTCCCACATGTTTACTTTACATCAGCACAATTTTGGAAACAAAATTTTTTTTTGTTAGGAAGTTATAAGGGTTAAAATTTGACCAGCGATTTGTCATTTTTACAACGAAATTTACAAAACCATTTTTTTTAGGGACCACCTCACATTTGAAGTCAGTTTGAGGGGTCTATATGGCTGAAAATACCCAAAAGTAACACCATTCTAAAAACTGCACCCCTCAAGGTACTCAAAACCACATTCAAGAAGTTTATTAACCCTTCAGGTGCTTCACAGCAGCAGAAGCAACATGGAAGGAAAAAATGAACATTTAACTTTTTAGTCACAAAAATTATCTTTTAGCAACAATTTTTTTATTTTCCCAATGGTAAAAGGAGAAACTGAACCACGAAAGTTGTTGTCCAATTTGTCCTGAGTACGCTGATACCTCATATGTGGGGGTAAACCACTGTTTGGGCGCACGGCAGGGCTTGGAAGGGAAGGAGCGCCATTTGACTTTTTGAATCAAAAATTGCCTCCACTCTTTAGCGGACACCATGTCCCATTTGGAGAGCCCCCGTGTGCCTAAAAATTGGACCTCCCCCACAAGTGACCCCATTTTGGAAACTAGACGCCCCAAGGAACTTATCTAGATGCATAGTGAGCACTTTGAACCCCCAGGTGCTTCACAAATTGATCCGTAAAAATGAAAAAGTACTTTTTTTTCACAAAAAAATTATTTTAGCCTCAATTTTTTCATTTTCACATGGGCAACAGGATAAAATGGATCCTAAAATGTGTTGGGCAATTTCTCCTGAGTACACCAATACCTCACATGTGGGGGTAAACCACTGTTTGGGCACATGGTAAGGCTCGGAAGGGAAGGAGCGCCATTTGACTTTTTGAATGAAAAATTATTTCCATCGTTAGCGGACACCATGTCGCGTTTGGATAGCTCCTGTGTGCCTAAACATTGGCGCTCCCCCACAAGTGACCCCATTTTGGAAACTAGACCCCCCAAGGAACTTATTTAGATGCCTAGTGAGCACTTTAAACCCTCAGGTGCTTCACAAATTGATCTGTAAAAATGAAAAAGTACTTTTTTTTCACAAAAAAATTCTTTTCGCCTCAATTTTTTCATTTTCACATGGCAGTAGGATAAAATGGATCATGAAATTTGTTGGGCAATTTCTACCGAGTACGTCGATACCTCATATGTGGTGGTAAACCACTGTTTGGGCACTCGGCAGGGCTCGGAAGGGAAGGCGCGCCATTTGACTTTTTGAATGGAAAATTAGCTCCAATTGTTAGCGGACACCATGTCGTGTTTGGAGAGCCCCTGTGTGCCTATGCATTGGAGCTCCCCCACAAGTGACCCCATTTTGGAAACTAGACCCCCAAAGGAACTTATCTAGATGTGTGGTGAGCACTTTGAACCCCTAAGTGCTTCATAGAAGTTTATAATGCAGAGCCGTGAAAATAATAAATACGTTTTCTTTCCTCAAAAATAATTATGTAGCCCAGAATTTTTTATTTTCCCAAGGGTTACAGAAGAAATTGGACCCCAAAAGTTGTTGTCCAGTTTCTCCTGAGTACGCTGATACCCCATATGTGGGGGTAAACCACTGTTTGGGCACATGCCGAGGCTCGGAAGTGAAGTAGTGACGTTTTGAAATGCAGACTTTGATGGAATGCTCTGTCGGCGTCACGTTGCGTTTGCAGAGCCCCTGATGTGGCTTAACACTAGAAACCCCGCACAAGTGACACCATTTTGGAAACTAGACCCCGAAAGGAACTTATCTAGATGTGTGGTGAGCACTTTGAACCCCCAAGCGCTTCATAGAAGTTTATAATGCAGAGCCGTGAAAATAATAAATACGTTTTCTTTCCTCAAAAATAATTATTTAGCCCAGAATTTTTTAATTTTCCCAAGGGTAACAGGAGAAATTTGACCCAAATATTTGTTGTCCAGTTTCTCCTGAGTACGGTGATACCCCATATGTGGGGGTAAACTACTGTTTGGGCACATGCCGGGGCTTGGAATTGAAGTAGTGACGTTTTGAAATGCAGACTTTGATGGAATGCTCTGCGGGCGTCACGTTGCGTTTGCAGAGCCCCTGATGTGCCTAAACAGTAGAAACCCCCCACAAGTGACCCCATTTTGGAAACTAGACCCCGAAAGGAACTTATCTAGATGTGTGGTGAGCACTTTGAACCCCCAAGTGCTTCATAGAAGTTTATAATGCAGAGCCGTGAAAATAATAAATACGTTTTCTTTCCTCAAAAATAATTATTTAGCCCAGAATTTTTTATTTTCCCAAGGGTTTCAGGAGAAATTGGACCCCAAAAGTTGTTGTCCAGTTTCTCCTGAGTACGCTGATACCCCATGAGTGGGGGTAAACCACTGTTTGGGCACACGTCGGGGCTCAGAAGGGAAGTAGTGACTTTTGAAATGCAGACTTTGATGGAATGGTCTGCGGGTGTCACGTTGCGTTTGCAGAGCCCCTGGTGTGCCTAAACAGTAGAAACCCCCACAAGTGACCCCATTTTAGAAACTAGACCCCCCAAGGAACTTATCTAGATATGTGGTGAGCACTTTGAACCCCCAAGTGCTTCACAGACGTTTACAACGCAGAGCCGTGAAAATAAAAAATCATTTTTCTTTCCTCAAAAATTATGTTTTAGCAAGCATTTTTTTAGATTCACAAGGGTAACAGGAGAAATTGGACCCCAGTAATTGTTGCGCAGTTTGTCCTGAGTATGCTGGTACCCCATATGTGGGGGTAAACCACTGTTTGGGCACACGTCAGGGCTCGGAAGTGTGGGAGCACCATTTGACTTTTTGAATACGAGATTGGCTGGAATCAATGGTGGCGCCATGTTGCGTTTGGAGACCCCTGATGTGCCTAAACAGTGGTAACCCCTCAATTCTACCTCCAACACTAACCCCCCCACACCCCTAACCCTAATCCCAACTGTAGCCATAACCCTAATCACAACCCTAACCACAACCCTAATTCCAACCCTAACCCTAAGGCTATGTGCCCACGTTGCGGATTCGTGTGAGATATTTCCGCACCATTTTTGAAAAATCCGCGGGTAAAAGGCACTGCGTTTTACCTGCAGATTTTCCGCGAATTTCCAGTGTTTTTTGTGCGGATTTCACCTGCGGATTCCTATTGAGGAACAGGTGTAAAACGCTGCGGAATCCGCACAAAGAATTGACATTCTGCGGAAAATACAACGCAGCTTTTCTGCTCGGTATTTTCCGCACCATGGGCACAGCGGATTTGGTTTTTCATATGTTTACATGGTACTGTAAACCTGATGGAACACTGCTGCGAATCCGCAGCGGCCAATCCGCAGCCAAATCCGCACAGTGTGCACATAGCCTAATTCTAAAGGTATGTGCACACGCTGCGGAAAACGCTGCGGATCCGCAGCAGTTTCCCATGAGTTTACAGTTCAATGTAAACCTACGGGAAACAAAAATCGCTGTACACATGCTGCGGAAAAACTGCACGGAAACGCAGTGGTTTACATTCCGCAGCATGTCGCTTCTTTGTGCGGATTCCGCAGCGGTTTTACAACTGCTCCAATAGAAAATCGCAGTTGTAAAACCGCAGTGAAATGCGCAGAAAAAAACGCGGTAAATCTGCCATAAATCCGCAGGGGAAAAATCCGCAGAGGACCAGAATACGTGTGCACATACCGAAACCCTAACCCTAGCCCTAACCCTAACCCTACCCCTGGCCCTAGCTTTAACCCTACCCCTAACCCTACCCCTAACCCTACCCCTAACCCTACCCCTAACCCTACCCCTACCCCTAACCCTACCCCTAACCCTAACCCTACCCCTACCCCTAACCCTACCCCTAACCCTAACCCTAACCCTAACCCTAACCCTATTCTAACATTAGTGGAAAAAAAAAATTTCTTTATTTTTTTATTGTCCCTACCTATGGGGGTGACAAAGGGGGGGGTCATTTATTATTTTTTTTATTTTGATCACTGAGATATAATCTATCTCAGTGATCAAAATGCACTTTGGAACGAATCTGCCGGCCGGCAGATTCGGCGGGCGCACTGCGCATGCGCCCGCCATTTTGGAAGATGGCGGCGCCCAGGGAGAAGACGGACGGGACCCCGGCTGGATCGGTAAGTATGATGGGGTGGGGGGGGACCACGGGGGGGGGATCGGAGCACGGGGGGGGGGGGAATCGGAGCGCGGGAGGGGTGGAACGGAGCACGGGGGGCGTGGAACGGAGCACGGGGGGGCTGGAATGGAGCACGGGGGGTGGAACGGAGCACCGGGGGGGTGGATCGGAGTGCAGGGGGGGTGATTGGAGCACGGGAGGGTGATTGGAGCACGGGGGGAGCGGACAAGAGCACGGGGGGGAGCGGAGCACTGGACGGAGGGGAGCCGGAGCAGTGTACCGGCCAGATCGGTGGGCTGGGGGGGCGATCGGTGGGGTGGGGTGGGGGCACATTAGTATTTCCAGCCATGGCCGATGATATTGCAGCATCGGCCATGGCTGGATTGTAATATTTCACCAGTTATAATAGGTGAAATATTACAAATCGCTCTGATTGGCAGTTTCACTTTCAACAGCCAATCAGAGCGATCGTAGCCACGAGGGGGTGAAGCCACCCCCCCTGGGCTAAACTACCACTCCCCCTGTCCCTGCAGATCAGGTGAAATGGGAGTTAACCCTTTCACCCGATCTGCAGGGACGCGATCTTTCCATGACGCCGCATAGGCGTCATGGGTCGGATTGGCACCGACTTTCATGACGCCTACGTGGCGTCATGGGTCGGGAAGGGGTTAAAATGCAAACATTTGCAAAAAAGAGATGGGGGTCCCAGGTGGTCCACGCCGATGCGTTTCGACCATCAGGTCTTAGTCATGGCATAGATAGCACTTAGTAGATGCTGCTCTTTCTCAGAGTAGGGCTCTGGTTTCCTGTCTAAGACGCTGTTTCTACCCTTCAAGATCCACTGAAAATGTGTGAACAGATTTCTAAAATTAATTCCACACAACTAACGCACATCCAACTGTGGTGGTAATAAGGCACATACTGCCAAAGAAAACGTCGGAAGCCTTATAGAAAGCATGGCTCAAAACATTGTCATAGCTACATTTTTGCTGCATCTGATACAAATATGTAAAATCGAAGCTTTCCACCACAAGCCTTCACCCAGAGCTTGGTATGCTGACATCTTTCCAGGAGTCATGGATCTGCTCGAGTGTGCTTGCCAACTTAGAGTGGAAAGATGCCAGCGATTGTATTTCTCAGTTGGCAGCTTGCGAGGAAATAAAGTCAGTGTTAATTTGGGCTGGAAATTATAATCTAGAAGAGAAATAGCTTCTGACAGTGATCCAGCTCCATTTATTACACAGAAAACTCCTAGTGCAATTAGTTACATACTGAAACTTCTAGCGTAGAATCTCTGCAGCTTTCTGCTGGTGGTGACATCTCTTACGCGCTATATCACATCTCTGCTTGACTTCCACACAGCTGCCATCTTTAAACTTATTTTTATTTCGCTGAATAATACAATTTCCCTGAACAATATAATTTCCTAATATATTATTATACAGATATTAGAATATCACTGAAAGTGGTGACATAAAAGCAAAGCATAACTAACTTGATTTGGCACTGTCACATGGAATCTGTCAAACCCCAAACAATCTATATACACAGATATCTGTTTCATATACAAGCATAGCAATACCTTTACATGGCCAGTAAGTTTCTCAGTGTTTTAATTGATACACAAATGAGGCTTTAGATCTGAAACCTCTGTCACTCCAGCTCTATTCTCCTCGCAGCATCGGCTCCTCCTACTTGATTGACAGCTGTGACTTCAGACAAAGGAGCCATCAGTTAAGCAGAAGCCAGCGCTTGAATAGAGCCCGAGTGACAAAGTCTTCGGATCTACAGCCTCATTTGCATATTAATTCTAATGCTGATCTCTCAGTAATGGAGGAGCAGACTGTTCATGTAAAGTTATTGCTGGGCTTGTCTTTGAAGGGGCTACATGCTCAAATAAATAGTTTTGGGCATAAAATCCTGCTGACATTCCCTTTAAATGGTAAATACTTATACACTGGGGGTTAATAGCCTAAGTACACAGGCAGACTGCATTTAACGATCTACACCGAACAACCTGTAATAGATTGTTCAGTGATTTAGGTTGCCACAGCAAAAGATCAGTTCACCTGATGAACGAGTGTTTTGAGCAGCTTGTTTAGAGTGCAAGATTATTGTGAAACGAGCATTCCTAGGAACAATTATTCACAATAATCTTGCAGTATAAATACACTTTTAGAGATAGAGATGCAGGTTATTGACAAACGACAATGGTGTATGAAGTACTGCAGGTGGCACAGTGCCTTCGCTTTAATGCTTATGCACATGGCTATATTACTGCTCCATTTTGAACATAGTTCTCATAGACGTTTCATAAAGAAAAAAAACCCTCTCTGTATGCCTCTAATTTCAGACAGAGGCATATAGAACGTTTTTCTTTGAAAGGCTATATTAATCCATAAGCAAACAAGCTCCAGTGGAATGTAGAAAGCGGGAGGGATCCTTCCCTAGAAGCATTGCTTATGGGAGAGCATATGTCTGTCTGTATAATTCCATATTAAAAAATCCATAAATCACAGTTTAGCCATACACCATTACTGGATGCGTATGCCCTCAAGGTTACTTTTAGTGGCTTGAGGAATCCTTGTGGTCAGGGTGGGACTTTAGAAAAGGCAAAAGGGGTAAAAACCTTAACTCAGCATAAAATAAATGTTTCTTTATGGAAAAACAAATATCTCTCTATATATTTCAATTCATTCTATGTGCACCATATTAAAATGTGTTGCAGATGTTCAAACTGTAACGTTTATTCACTTTAAGGAGAAGACACCTACTTTAAAAATCCCCCAAAGGCCCATGTTAAAAAGGAAATTGACATCTATTCTCCCTTCTGACATACAGATATGGAGAAATGGGGTCGGTGGGTACCCATGTCCGCTAGCCGAGACCGCATGGACCAAGGATCGTCCTGCCTAACGCCCGTATTGCTGTTAACGTGGGCATAATGCTACTCAGACAACACAGGGTGAGAGTAAAACAGTGTGGCAATGCTTTATTGAACCACAAAACAGGCAGATAACAGATAGAAAAGTCTCAGCAAAATTCCCAAGATGGTGCACATTACAGAGTCTCACCCTTCCGCTGACCCGCTGGAATAATGGCAAAGGTTACGCCAGAGGTCCCAGTGACACTTGTGGTTATGTCCTGAGGAAGAGGTCATTTGAACCTTGAAACTCGTTGAATTAAATCACTTTTGTCTATTTGAACACCTTGACTTTGTATCATTATCGGCGGCGCGGACTAAATTCACAAAATCCTCTATCTTGTCATATTGATACAGCCTCTTGCGGACCCCTGGATCTGCTGCAGCTGGAATCTTCATTGAGAACTATATTCCTTACCAATAGATCTATCAGGTTAGTGCAATTTGAATTGAATGAAATTTGTGTCCATCAGATAAGACCCTATTTTGCTTTTCTCCCCTACAGTTTATTCCAAGCGTAGGAAGATGATAGTCCATTAAGTCCATACGAGGTACAAGGCTAGTTGGCATGAGAGTCACAACCTGACTTATCTGAACATCTCCATGGAGCCAGGCGACCAGCGGGTCCCAATCCTGGCTTTCTCCAAATGTATCCATGGTTCATAGAACAGATCTGTATTCTTTCAACCAGAGCTGAAAACCCCAAGGTTGTTTCCTGTAGAATAATAGATCCTTTTTCCTCGTGATAGTGCCATGATAAATTGGCTGCTCTCCTGTCTCTATTCCTTTTGGATATATCGATGTCTTGGCAGAATCTCTGGCTGTCTCTCTTCCCGTATCTCTCTGTCTCTGAGTCTCTTTATACAGAGGCATGTAACCTATTTTTAGATTTACCCAGTGTCCTTCAGTCCAGCATCAAGATAAATGGAACAATGGTGATGAGATCAAGTAGCATTACTTGATTATTTATTCTATTTGCATAGTTTTTCCCTCTCTGCTTTCGAAGTCAACAAACTGGTTCCATAATACAATGCATAATTAGCATATCAGCAAACATCACTAGTCATCAAAGATAAGCGCACACTATGTTATATGAAATATCAGCTTAAAAGTCACTATTACAGGCTTACACAAGCAAAAGTATAGATAACAGCATATGTGGCGCCCCGGGGTCCTGGTCATCAAAGTAGCATTGCTTTCCTCACGGGGAGAGTGATGTTACGTTTGGAAGCGATGAAGGATAACTTTTATCAGGTAACCACAATACACACAACATGTTCACACAAGGGGGAGCTTTTGATCCTATTTACTAGGTGACTCCCCTATATATTGCGGTTTGGAGGAAAAGAGAGATTAGATTGTCAGAGACAGAGGAGAGAGCAGACGGACCTAGAGGGTCAGAATGTCTGAAGGGGCCGTGTGGTCTGAAGCACCACAACTCCTGGAAAGAGACATACAGAAAGCTGAACATTGTTCAGTGAGCATGCAGGAGAGTGAAGCACAGGAGAGTGATATCAGGGGAGACCAGCTAAGAGCAGGCTGCCTCCCTCTGAGGTGCAGATAACCGGTAGCCGGACCACCGAGTTTGTAAGGAACTTTACGACTTACAGCAGAAATCGGCAGGACAGCTGAACTGCAAGTTACCTGTCTGCCTTAATACCCAGGAGGCACGGTGACACCTATAGATCCCAGGGCATCCTGGAGTCTCTGTAAAAAGACTCAAGTCACCAGTCATATGGGTTATGTCCTATCCTATATGGGGGACAGAGAGAACAACTGTGAGGAACTTATGTGAAGCCATAGGCAGTAAGGGACTACAACACCACCTCGCTAGAGGAAGGCTTTTAACTCCACCTGGTAAAGGGGACTATGGATTCACTTCCATACTGGCTGGACCCTGCCTGCCCTGTGATCTGGTACCCTGGACTGTGGCTGCCTGAAGTCTTCAGTAAACCAGGTAAAGAGACTGCAAACCTGTGTCCTCGTACTTTACTGCGCCAATCACCATCTTCCATCTACACATCGGGAGCCCTGGGGATACACTTCACCTGTGGGAAGTTATACCATCAAGCTGCCATAACATCACCCCAGAGGACCCCTTAAAGCAGCATCGGTCCCCACTGACCGAATACCAAAGGTGGCGTCACGAACATAAACTCTATTCACCAAATCCATATAAAGACTTTCCCCTTTTACATGGGCTTCAGGGCCACGGACCGGGTCACCACTGTGACATCCCCCTGTGAACACCGGACCCGGTACCGGGTGCCCCACGGCCCTGGCGGGCGACTCACATATTCTTCTTGGTTTGCTAAAAGTAGTCATCTGGGTTATTAAGATATAATCCGGTTTCTTCACAACAGACTTGTTTGATATTATAGCTCTGAGCCAATTAAGTAATTAGGGCAAATTGCAATATCAGACACCATATATGGGGAAAAAAGACCCCTTTTACTAATCATTAACCTATATACTGAACTGTACATCACCCAAATATATACAGTCTGTTGAGATACATAAAATCTGCTTTTCTTAAAGAATATAATTTATTAGTGCTTTACAAATAAACGAGATCCAAATTACAAGAACAGATAATGTAACGGTAACAATTACCAATCAGATACTAGAGAGCCTGCACTTGTAACATAAGTAATGAGAGATGCTATAAACATAAAATATAAGTTTTATTGTTGTCACTAAAATTCCAGATTAAAAGCAATGTGACAACCAACAGCAAACATGGCAATGTGATAAAGTGCTTGTGCGCTAAATCAACCAGTGCTCAATAATAATAGATGGTTGGGTCTCACCTATATACTGTTTGTCTTGCCATCAGTAGGTTAGGAACATGCAGCAACAAAAATTAGACCTAGATGTGTGTGGGGGTTATCCTATAATCCCCTGTCATGCCCTTTTATTGCTCCTGCCCTCACAAGGACAGTCCCCAAGTGTAGGCTGCTAAGATGTACCCACAATTAGATGTATGCTTCTCCCTACATGTTTCCTCTGCCATGTGGATGATTCATTATTAGGGGAGTAAAAAATTATTATGTAAAAAGGAAGAGTAACAAATACCAACAGTGGAGGGGAACCCGATGTCATGTTTGATAGGCCCTCTCATAAGGTATGTGGTACAACCTTGTAAACCAGTTGAGAATTTACAATTTTGGTGATAGATGGAAAGTAGCATTCAAAGTTTGCTGGAGAACACATTGATCCATCAAACAGTAATGGCAGACCAGTTTGTAATGCCATAATATATATGGAAGAAGTCATTAGATGAGGCACAGCACCATCAAACACTATTCACTAAGGGAATCCGATTCTGAAGCAGGAAAGGAGTGAGATATCAATGCATTACAATCGTAAATTGATTCTCCTTATACATATGAAGGCCATAACCCAGTTTGAGTACCATTACTGACTCGCCAGAGGATGACCCAAATAGCCTTCCCACTTAAGCATGTAGAAATATTTCATGAATATTAAGGATTTTCGTTCTTATCTATAATAAGACCAGGTCTACATTAATCTGGAGCACAGCTTTCAAAATGGGTAGGTGTGGAGAGTGCTAATTAGAAAAATGAAGGAGCCAAATGGTAATTATTAAATTTGTGCTGAAAGGGAGATCATATTTGGACTGTATAGCCCTCAGGGCTGAAGATAAATTATTCTAGCGTTGCGTTAGATGAGGCTATGGGATATTTGCAGTTATATTGTCAACATCTTGCTCAGTACCTTCTGTTGACACCTCATCTACTTATGTGTTTTGTTATATAGGGTGGGCCATTAATATGGATACACCTAAATGAAATGGGAATGGTTGGTGATATCAACTTCCTGTTTGTGGCACATTAATATATGGAAGGGGGAAAACTTTTCAAGATGGGTGGTGATCATGGTGGCTATTTTGAAGTCTGCCATTTTGATCTTAGGGTTAAATTAGGGTTAAACCACCAAGGTGAATGTCTACTTATTTCTCTACATTTCAGTTCACTCGTTGTGTATGTCCTATTCTAATGTATAATGTATAAAGTTCTTCTGTCAACTCCACTGTCATGTCAACTATGTAATTCCTTTATGATTTTTATGATTTAAGTTGTGCTGCTGTGATACCATAATTTCCCACGGGATCAATAAAGTGTATCGTATCGTATCGTATCTAACTTCATTTTTTCCAATGGGAGGAGGGTCATGTGACACATCAAACTTCTTGAGAATTTAACCCCTTAACGACCGTCGATACTCCTTTTAACGGCGGTAGTTAAGTGTACTTAAACCAAAGCGCCGTTAATTAGCGGCGCTGTGGAAAAAGTGTATAGCACCCCCCAGAGTCGGATCTTCTTCAGAGACCTCAGAGAACATGATTCGGATCGGTTTTTACTGACCCCCGGTATTAACTGTATACCGGCAACCGATAAAATAAGCGCAATTTGCCATTTAATTTCTCTGTCCTCCGATGTGATCACACATAAGAGGACAGAAGAATAGGGTCTCCGATCGCCCTCCGATACTTACCAGTGTTTCCCGGTGTTGCTGGATCCTCCTGCTCTCCCCCACAGCCATTGACGTCTTCTTCCAGTAAGAAAATGATGGGCACATGCGCAGTGCGCCCAACGAGATCTGCCGGCTGGCACCCGGCAAGAATAGGAAGATTTTCCCTATTGGTTCATTTTGGTCACTGTGATAGACCCTATCACAGTGATCAAAATAAAAAAATAGTAAATAACCCCCATCTTTATTACCCCCTTAGTTATGGAGCAATAATAAAATTAAGAAAATGTATATATTTCTATACAGCCACAGCATCCAATCGGCAGCGTCCAGAAGTTACTGCATAGTGGAGATGGGATTTTATGAAAGCCCGTCTCCACTATGCATGCAGGGCCGCATCCAGACCGCAGCCTGTCTATTTATCTTGCGGCGACTCTCCGTCTCTACAAGATAAATTAGGATTAGGCTTAGGGGGGTGTTGGGGTTAGGGTTATGGCTAGCGTTGGGATTAGGGTTAGGGGTGCATTGGGGTTAGGGATATGGTTAGGGTTGGGATTAGGGTTAGGGGTGTGTTGGGGGTTAGGGTTGGAGTTAGAATTGGGGGTTTCCACTGTTTAGGTACATCTGGGGGTCTCCAAACGCGACATGGCGCCACCATTGATTCCAGCTAATTTTGTGTTCAAAAAGTCAAATGGTGCTGCCTCCCTTCTGAGCTCTGCCGTGCGCCCAAACAGTGGTCCCCCCACATATGGGGTATTGACGTACTCAGGACAAACTGGACAACAACTTTTGGGGTCCAATTTCTCCTGTTACCCTTGTGAAAATAAAAATTTGCGCGCTAAAAAATCATTTTTGAGGAAAAAAAAGGATTTTTTATTTTCACGGCTCTGCATTATAAACTTCTGTGCAGCACTTGGGGGTTGAAAGTGCTCACCACACATCTAGATAAGTTTCTTAGGGTGTCTAGTTTCCAAAATGGTGTCACTTGTGGGGGGTTTCCACCGTTTAGGTACATCAGGGACTCTCCAAATGCGACATGGTGTACAATTTCAATTCCAGCCAATTCTGCATTGAAAAAGTCAAACGGCCCTCCTTTCCTTCTGACCTCTGCCGTGCGCTCAAACAGTGGTTTAGCCACACATATGGGGGTAGCGGCATACTCAGGACAAATTGCACAACAACTTTCGGGGTGTAATTTCTTCTGTTACCCTTGTGAAAAAGTCAAACGGCGCTCCTTCTTTTCCAAGCTCTGCCGTGCACCAAAACATTGGTTTACCCCCACATATTCGGTATTGGCGTATTCAGGAGAAACTGCACAAGAAATATTGTGGTTCATTTCCTTTTTTTACACTTGTGAAAATAAACAACATTTGTTCTGAAGTAAAATGCTTGTAAAAAAAAAATGTTATTTTTTTCCTTCCACATTGCTTCAGTTCCTGGAAGCACGTAAAGGGTTAATAAACTTCTTGAATGTGGTTTTGAGCACATAGACGTGTGCAGTTTTTAGAATGGTGTCACTTTTGGGTATTTTCTGTCATGTACACCCCTTAAAGTTACTTTAAGTGTGAGATGGTCCCTAAAAAAATGTTTTTGTGAATTTTGTTGTAAAAATGAGAAATTGCTGGTGAAATTTTAACCCTTATAGCTTCGTAACAAAAAATGTTTCCAAAATTGTACTGATGTAAAGTAGACATGTGGGAAATGTTATTTATTAACTATTTTGCGTGACATATCTCTCTGATTTAAGGGCATAAAAATTCAAAGTTTGAAAATTGTGAAGTTTTAAAAATTTTCACCATATTTCCATTTTATTCATAAATAAATGCAAGTAATATCAAAGAAAACATCTAAGAATCAGAGGTTTCCATTAAAGCATTCCACAGTTACAACCTCATAAAGTGACAGTGGTCAGTATTGTAATAATTGGCCTGGTCATTAAGCTGCAAATTGGCTCCGTCACTAAGGGGTTAACAAGAAAAACAATGGTGTGCTTGGTTTTAATGAGTTATTTACAAGTTTATGACTACTTATAAAATGTGTTCAAAGTGCTGCCTATTGTGTTGGATTGTCAATGCAACCCTCTTCTTCCACTCTTGACACACTGATAGCAACACCACAGAAGAAATTCTAGCACAGGCTTCCAGTATCCGTTGTTTCAGATGCTGCGCACATCTTGTATTTTCACAGCATAGACAGTTTCCAGTTGCCAATTGTGTAAACTGAGGGTCCTGTTCCAATTTTTGTTTTGCCCATTCTGCAAATTCAGAGCGCCGATCTGGGTCATCCTCGTTGAGATGCTGCAGCAGCAAGATTTTGCAAGGATGCCATTTGTGAGTAGCTAATATCCGCCAAAGGGATGCTCGACTGATGCCACTCTCCAGTGACATGCAGCCAGTGCTACGCTGTGGGCTCTTGCTGAATGAAGCTAGGACAGCCACTGATGTTTCTTCATTAGTGACAGTTTTTTTTGCATCCATATTTTGGCAAATCAAACGCTGAACCTGTTTCACGAAATTTGGCAAGCAGTTTGCTAACTGTAGCATGTGAGATGAGTGGTCTCATAGGGTGTCTGGCATTGAAATCTGCTGCAATGACCCGGGTACTGCGTTCACCAGACATCAACTCAATTTCTATCAGCTCCTCACATGTTAACCTCTGCGACATGTCAATGGCTGTAAACAAAGAGAAACTTGTAAATAACTCATGAAAGAATAAATTTATGTTAAAACCAAGCACATTATTGTTTTTCTTGTGAAATTCTCAATAAGTTCGATGTGTCACATGACCCTCTTCCCATTGGAAAAAATAAAGTTGGATCCAAAATGGCAAACTTCAAAATGGCCACCACGGTCACCACCCATCTTGAAAAGTTTTCCCCCTCTCATATACTAATTTGCCACAAACAGGAAGTTGATATCACCAACCATTCCCATTTTATTTAGGTGTATCCATATAAATTGCCCACCCTGTACAGTATACAAATAACAATACCATACAGTGCCTAATTTCTAGCACCATATATTATGTCCAAAAAACCAGTGCCATATTTTGGTCAAATGACAATTCTACACAGCCTAAATATCAAAACAGTACAAAATTACATGTTGTACAATGATGCCATAGTAAGTGTAGTGAGAAGCAATGTAAATAGCAATTTTCAGTTCTCAAATTGTACTAATGTATTGTGATCAAATAACAGCTCTATACATAATTTAATTGAAGGGGCAAATAGAGTGCACTGTGCCATGGCGATGGCCACATATCCCCAAGGGAGTCCATGCATTTTTTTTTAATTCGCTTATGCCATCATTACTGTCTCCAGTGTGGCTCACAATCTAAATTCCTTATAAGTTTGTCTTTAGAGTGTGGGAGGAACCCAAAGTATCTGCAATAAACCCACGCAAATGCAGCGCCCCAGAGATCTGGTCGTTGCAGTATGACACTCTGCCGCTAAGGGGAGTGATGGTACGTCTGATGGCACTAAAGGAATTCTACTGACCAGGTATCACCAGCACACATTACACTTCACACTCCGGCCACTAGGGGGAGAAAAAGGCTTTATTTATTGGGTCACTCCTCACACTGGTAAAACTAGGGGTTGGATAGGAAGTTAGTCAGAAGCTGACTGGGTTGGATTCAGGCAACATCCCGTGGCAGGGGGTGTTGCAGGGAGAAGATTCAGGGGGGTGCCTGTCAGGCGTGGGAACCTGGCAGGTACCTAGCGAACAGAACAGAACGTTACGGAACTGCGCCTGCACTACCTTGCGGCGGTATCCTAAGAAAGAGACATGAAGCGAAGGATATTGTGGAACAGTGAGAAACGAGATCAAGCACAAAGGAGAACCAGTAGGAGTCGTGCGCCGAGAACGGCAACATCCTACTGAGGCGCGTAGCCGGTGGCCGGAACACCGAGGAAGTAACTGACTCTATGCCTTACTTCAAACTCCGCAGGACAGTTAATTATAGGTTGGCTGTCTACCTTAAATTTCCTACGCAGACATAGGGGGCAACGCGTGGAGAGGGGCGTCTCTAGGGTCCCGGAAGAGCTCCGAGCCTTCCCGTCATACGGGTGCGTCCTAGCCATAACATACCTGGGGGACAAGAAACTAGTAACATCTGGAACGAAATAGAAAGAAAGAGAAAGAACTAGAAAGAACAAATGAACGAACTAGAACAGAAGTTGTGAGGACTATACCGAATGCTCAGCAGGGTAGCACTACAACACACAGGCGCTATTGGTAGGCAATGATTTCCACCTGCAAAGGGAACTCTGGATGTGCCATCGGATCGGCCGGTCTCAGACAGCCCTGTTAACTGTGCTCTGGATTGAGGATCCTGAAGTCTTCAGTAAAGAGGTAAAGAGGCTGCAACCCTGTGTCCTCGTTATTGTCTGCACCTCACACCATCTCCATCCACCCTACTGGGAAGCCCTGGGGACATACTTCACCTGTGGGAAGGTATACCATCTAGCTGCCATTCCATCACCCCAGTGGACCCCACAGCAGCGTCGGTCACCCTGACCAAAAACCACAGGTGGCGTCACGAAACCTTGACAGACTCCTATCACCTTTTATTGGACGCCCCTTAGCAGGGTCACGGACCGGGTCCAGCCACCGTGACATCCCCAGAACTGAGGCAGAAAGGACCGGTACCGAGTAACCTGTGGCCCTGTGTCTGGGGGCGCTCCACAAACACAGTGAGAACATACAGACATCTTGGAACAGTGCTAACCACTGAGCCACCGTGCTGCTTGCATATTATGACAAGAACTGTTAAGGAAAATGGATGATATTGCAGATGTTGCTGGCAAATAAGTTTGTACATTCCACTATATTATAGTCTTTTGGATTTACTACCTTTGCTGGGTAAGATATTTGGGATAATATTTAAAGTGACCCTCCACCCTAGGATTAAAACATGACTATACATTTCTCATGTATAGTTACTCAACCTGGTGCCCTCTATTTGCCTTCTGCTAATCCCTACCCTCAAATTGGTGTTTTTTTCTTTTACTTGATTACAAGGTGACCCCCATAGTGGCAGGGGAAGTTCATCGATAAAGCTAATCTATGTCTGCCAGCCATTTCTAGGGAACAAGAAAGAGTTACCATATATGAGAAATACAGTGGCATATAAAACTTTGGGCATGCCTGCTCAAAATTTCTGTTAATGTGAACAGTTAAGCAAGTTGAAGAAGAAATGATCTCTAAAAGGCCTAAAGTCAAAGATGACACATTTCTTTTTTATTGTAGGCAAAAAATGCTGCAATTTTTTTCATTAAATATTACAAAAATAAAAATGGGCTGATGCAAACATTTGGGGCAACCGTGTAGATTTGTGTGTAGATACAGTATGTGGCAAATCAGAACCTTTCCTTGAATGCCAAAGAGCCTTCAGAAAGACTTTGCAGACTATGGAGTTGTGGTACATTGTTCTACTGTTCAGAGACACCTGCACAAATATGGCCTTCATGGAAGAGTCATCAGAAGAAAATATCTCCTGCGTCCTCACCATAATATTCATGGTAGAGGGAAGAGTAGATTCAATGAAATTTCAACAAATTCTTGATGCAAACATAACACCATGTGTAAAAAAAAAGCTGGAAAGAGGATATCTACAAATGGATAATGATCCTAAACACATCAAAATCCACAATAGACTACCTCAAAAGGTGCAATCTGCAGGTTCTACAAAGGCCCTCACAGTCCCCTGATCTGAACATCATTGAGAATCTGTTGCTTGGCCTAAAAATAGCGGTGCATGTAAGACAACCCAGGAATCTCACAGAACTGGAAGAATTTTCCAAGGAAGAATGGATTAAAATCCCTCAAACAATAATTGAAAGACTCTTGGCTGTCTGCAAAAAGTGTTTTCAAGCTGTGATACTTTTAAAAGGGTACAAGTTACTAACCATATAGGGTGCACAAACTTTTGCATCAACCCATTTTCCTTTTGGGAATTTTTAAAATGTAAAAGATGAAAATATAATTTTTTTTGCCTAAAATACAAAGGAAATGTGTCATCTTTAACATTAGTCCTTTTAAAGATAATTTCATCTTCAACTTGCTTAACTGTTCACAATAACATTAATTTTGACCATTTACATGCCACTGTATACAGACACTCTTCAATTCCAGGGTGCAGGGTCACTTTAAAGGGAACCTGTCATCTGAATTTGGCGGGACTGGTTTTGGGTCATATGGGCGGAGTTTTCGGGTGTTTGATTCACCCTTTCCTTACCTGCTGGCTGCATGCTGGCCGAAATATTGGATTGAAGTTCATTTTCTGTCCTCCGTAGTACACGCCTGCGCAAAGTAATCTTACCTTGCGCAGGCGTGTACTATGGAAGACAGAGAATGAACTTCAATCCAATATTTCGGCCAGCATGCAGCCAGCGGGTAAGGAAAGGGTGAATCAAACACCCGAAAACTCCGCCCATATGACCCAAAACCAGTCCCGCCAAATTCAGGTGACAGGTTCCCTTTAATCTATTGATTGGGTATAACATGAAGGTCCTTAATCCCAATGCTTAATCTGTAACAAGCCTTCACCTAATTCTGATTTCTCTGTACTGTATGTGGCAGACAGGGATTTGTACTCCCTCAATTTTTTTTTACTATTAAAACCACCTTGCTGCATTTTATGGGAAACAGTGAAGAATTCGCCTTATTGTTCTCTGCCTCGTGTGTAAGATTTTTATGGGACAAACATCTAGGTCTGTCAGTATTCTGTGCAATCAGACCTGCTCTTAATTTTCTGGTGGGGGAGGTAATAACTGCTTTTAAGAATGGAATTACCTGCCAGAAAGATGCAAGAGAGGCTAATAGAAATTTCCCTGCTTACTGCCTGTAAATTGAATGTTTCAGTTACCGCTCTCAAATTTAAAATGTAAATTACACTCATTAGATTTAATGTACAACACAAAATCGGTAACTGCAGAATGATCACCTCATCTAACAATAAGCAGCTCATGAGCATATCAAGAAATGTCTCAATCTGTGGTTAAAATGGACCAAACAAATTAATTTTACAAAGATGTAGAAATCTTATCACTTAAAGGGTTATTACCATTTTCATAAGGAGTTTTTGTCAGATAATGCTTGTAAATACAAGTAATTTTGTAAGGTACCACTTAGTCACATTTTCAGCCATTTTTGAGATATTAATACTTTTTTTTTGTTTACAGCTTGTTGCCTTAGAGACTGAGCACTGCTTGTAAGCAGGAGATGTGCAGTGCTGACAAGCTCTTTTCTATTAAGCTTGTAAGCCCTGCTTGGCCAGGATAGCTGGAGTGTGATATTTCCTCTTAATCCCAGCAATCTTCGGTGCCGTGCTTATAAGCAGGACAATAATGGTGGTCGGTCTCCCAGGCCATGACCTGTAAACAATAGATAAGTACCGTATTTTTCAGACTATAATGCACAAGGGGGGTAGTGTGTTTATGTGTAAAATCATCCTTAAAACAAATCCTTTGTGATAATATAGGTGAATCTAATGAAAATGTAGAGTCCCTGTGGGTGGAGATAAGGGAAGGGGGAAAATAATAAATTACTGATAAGGGGTAGTTATAAGTCTCCAAAAATAATGTAAGCAAAAGAACATATCCTCGTAAAGCAAATAGATGAAGCTGCGACTCAAGAGAAGTCATTATTATGGGGGACTTCAACTACCCTGAAATACATTGGGGAACAGATCCTGAAGTTCCAGCAAAGGTAATCAGTTTTTGACAACTATGAGAGACAACAACCTTTTACAACTGGTTCAGGACCCGACAAAAAGGGGGGCACTGCTAGACCTAATATTAACCAACAGGCCAGACCGCATATCAAATATAAGGGTTGGGGGTCACTTGGGTAATAGTGATCACAAAATAATAAGTTTTCATGTATCTTTTAAAAAGATGTGTAGTAGAGGGGTTACAAGTACACTAAACTTCAGGAAGGCAAATTTCCAACAGATCAGAGATGATCTTGGTGCAATTAACTGGGATGATATCCTGAGACATAAAAATTCACAAAGAAAATGGGAGACATTTATTTGAATCCTGGATAGGACCTGTGCACAGTATATACCGTATGGGAATAAACATACTAGAAATAGGAGGAAACCAATATGGCTAAATAGAGCTGTAAGTGGCTCAATTAGTGACAAAAAGAAAGCATTTAGAGAATTAAAGGAAGTAGGTAGTGATGAGGCATTAAATAAATGCAGAAAATTAAATAAATTCTGTAAAAAGCAAATCAAGGCTGCAAAGATTGAGTCAGAGAGACTCATTGCCAGAGAAAGTAAAAATAATCCCAAAATATTCTTTAACTACATAAATAGTAAGGAACTAAAAAATGATAGTGTTGGCCCCCTTAAAAATAGTCTGGGCGAAATGGTGGCTGAGGATGAGGAAAAAGCCAATATGCTAAATGACTTTTTTCAACAGTATTTACACAAGAAAATCCCATGACGGACAACCTGATCAGTGATAACAAAAATTCCCCATGAAATGTCACCTGCTTAACCCAGCAGGAAGTACGGCAGCATCTAAAAATCACTAAAATTTACAAATTTCTGGGCCCGGATGGGATACACCCCCAAGTACTACAGGAATTAAGTGCAGTCATTGATAGACCAGTATTTTTAATATTTAAAGACTCCATAATAACAAGGTCTGTACCACAGGACTGGGGAATAGCAAATGTGGTGCCAATATTCAAAAAGGGGACAAAAACTGAACTCGGAAATTATAGGCCAGTAAGCTTAACCTCTACTGTGGGTAAAATCCTGGAGGGCATTCTAAGGGATGCTATACTGGAGTATCTGAAGAGGAATAACCTCATGACCCAGTATAAGCACGGGTTTACTAGGGACCGTTCATGTCAGACTAATCTGATAAACTTCTGTGAAGAGGTAAGTTCCGGACTGGACCAAGGACACGCAGTGGACGAGGTGTATATGGACTTTTCAAAAGCTTTTGATACGGTGCCACACAAAAGGTTGATACATAAAATGAGAACAATGGGAATAGGGGAAAATATGTGTAAGTGGATTAAGAACTGGCTCAGGGATAGGAAACAAAGGGTGGTTATTAATGGAACACACTCGGACTGGGTCACGGTTAGCAGTGGGGTACCACAGGGGTCAGTATTGGACCCACTTCTTTTTAACATATTTATTAATGACCTTGTAGGGGGCATACAGAGTAGAATTTCAATTTTTGCAGATGACACTAAAGTCTGCAGAGTAATTAATACAGAGGAGGACAATTTTATATTACAGGAGGATTTATGTAAACTAGAAGCTTCGGCTGTTAAATGGCAAATGAGCTTTAATGGGAATAAATGTAAGGTCATGCACTTGGGCAGAGGAAATAAGATAATTATAAGTATAAGTATAATTATGTGCTTAATTGTAAAACACTGGGCAAAACTGTCACTGAAAAAGACTTGGAGGTATGGGTGGATGACAAACTTATATTTAGTGGCCAGTGTCAGGCAGCTGCTACAAAGGTAAATAAAATAATGGGATGCATTAAAAGAGGCATAGATGCTCATGAGGAGAACATAATTTTACCTCTATACAAGTCACTAGTGTAACCACACTTAGAATACTGTGCACAGTTCTGGTCTCCGGTGTATAAGAAAGACATAGCTGAACTAGAGCGGGTGCAGAGAAGAGCGACCAAAGTTATTAGAGGACTGGGGGGTCTGGAATACCAAGATAGATTATTATGTGTCACCCCAGGGTCCTGGTCATCACAGTAGCATTGCTTTCCTCACTGGGATGTTACGCTTGAAGGCATGAAGGGATAACTGCAACCAGGTACCACAAACATGCAACACATTCACACTCCAGGCCACCAGGGGGAGCTTTTGATCCTACTTGCTAGGTGACTCCCCATATATAAATATATAAATGGTAGTCTGTAGGGAAAGTCAGTCAGTTTTCCAGAGGGTTCCTGCCAGGAAGGACGCAGGAGCCATCTGAGGGAGACAAAGATTTTACGGAGCTGTGTAGCCCCAGTGCAGCAGTTCCTGGAAAGAGACATTCAGAAAGCCGAACTGATTGCATAGAGCATGCAGGAGAGCAAAGCACAGGAGTGGATTTCAGAGGGAGGATCGTAAGGCACTCTATGACTTACATCAGAGACCGGCAGGACAGCTGGCCTTTACTTTACCTGTCCGACCTAACACCCAGGAGGCACGGTGGCACCCCTCAGAGGCCGGGGCGTGCTAGAGTCCCTATAAACAGCCTCAAGCCACCAGTCATGTGGGTTATGTCCTATCCTACCCCGGGGACAGAGAGAGAGAGACATCTGTGAGGACCTTATGTGAGCTTTTAGCAGTAAGGAATTACAACACCACGGCACTAAAGAAAGGATTTTGATTTCCACCTGGGTAAGGGGACTCCTAACCTACCTTCAAGCCGGCCGGACCTTGCCTGCCCTGTGATCCGGTGCTCTGGACTGTGGATGCTAAAGCCTTCAGTAAACCAAGGTAAAGAGACTGCAAACTTGAGTCCTCACTCTTTACTGCACTCCTCACCATCTTCCATGTACACTACCGGAAGCCCTGGGGATATACTTCACCTGTGGGAAGTTATACCATCTAGCTGCCATAACATCACCCCAGAGAACCCCCTAAAGCAGCGCCGGTCCCCACTGACCGAATACCACAGGTGGCGTCACGAACACAAACTTTATTCCCTTTAAAGACCTTTCCCCTTTACATGGATGCTTCAGGGCCACGGACCGGGTCGCCACCGTGACATCCCCATGTGAACCGCAGGACCCGGTACTGAGTGCCCCACGGCCCTGATGGGCCACTCCAATTACACTTGGGGTTATTTAATTTGCAAAAACGAAGGCTAAGGGGTGATCTTATTACAATATATAAATACATGAAGGGACAGTACAAAGACCTTTCTAATAATCTTTTTACTCGTAGACCTGAGACGGGGACAAGGGGGCATCCTCTGCGTCTGGAGGAAAGAAGGTTTAGGCATAATAACAGATGCGGATTCTTTATTGTAAGAGCAGTGAGACTATGGAACTCTCTGCTGTATGATGTTGTAATGAGTGATTCATTACTAAAATTTAAGAGGGGACTGGATACCTTTCTTGCAAAGTATAATGTTACAGGTTATATACACTAGATTCCTTGATAGGGCGTTGATCCAGGAAACTAGTCTGATTGCCGTATGTGGAGTCAGGAAGGAATTTTTTCCCCAATGGGGAGCTTACTGTTTGCCACATGGGTTTTTTTTTGCCTTCCTCTGAATCAACATGTTAGGGCATGTTAGGTTAGTATATGGGTTGAACTAGATGCACTTAAAGTCTTCCTTCAACCTTAAAAGCTATGTTACTATTTTACTTTTTTCCCAAAACATTTTTGGGGAAAATGGGGGTGCGCCTTATAGTTGGAATATACTTACGAGTAGTGTGGCGGCAGCAGGAGTTGGGCAATTCTGCGGTGGTCCGATGCTGCAGGGCAATGATCACACTCCCTTCCCGGGCTGATGCAGCAGGTTTGGCGGTGCTCTGTGGTGCAGGGGGATCCGCCAGCCTTTTGTGAAAGCCCAGAGCTCCCTGCACATCCATTACTGCGATTCAGTGGCCTCCGGGAAAATGGCCGCAGGGGCAGTGCATGCTCAAATTGAGATCTCGGCAACTGATCCTTGCCCATACACCTTGGGAGCCCTGGGGACCCCGCTTCACCTGTGGGAAGCATCACCATCTTGCTGCAACAACATCACCTCAGAGGACCCCTTTAAGCAGCGTCAGTTCCCTCTGACCGAGAACCACAGCTGGCGTCATGAATAGACTTTATTCCAAAATACCCTTTAAAGACCTTTCCCCTTTAATTGAGTGCCCAGGGCCACGTACCGGGTCGCACCCATCGTGACATCCCATTTAAGTGCAACCGGACCCCTTTTGACCGAGTGCCCCACGGCCCTGGTGGGCGACTCACACCAGCCTGGGATGGGATTTCAGAGAGGCCACCGCATCACAGCAATGGATGTGTGGGGGCTCCAGGCTTTCAGAAAATGTTGGCGGAGCTCCTGCACCACGAGCCGAACCTGCAGCCCCAATCTGAGATGAGAGTCATATCGCCGGACCGCCGCACCACCGAACACCCCCTGTGACTACGCTCCACCAGCGCCGCCGATTTCCCCCGGTAAACTCAATTCGGACTGTAAGATGGACCCCCTTTTGACACATTAATTTTTTTCCCTATTTTCCTACTGAAAATGTGGCATGTGTCTTATGGTCCAGTGCAGGGCCGGCGTCAGCACCCAGCACTCCGGGCAAATGCCGGGGCCCTGGGGAGAGAGGGGGGCCCACTTACAGCTGCTGATACAGCAGAGCAGGAGATAACATGCTCTCTCCGCCCACAATGTCACTGCTGGCTGCGTTCTCTTAACCCCTATGTGCCAGCTCTGACACAAGCATCTTCTCAGTCAGTGCAGCCAGGCAGGCACACATAGGGGTTAACAGAAGGCAGCCAGTGTGACATTGTGGGCGGAGAGAGCACGTTCTCTGCTCTCCCCCCTGGGTGGCTGCAGTGCTGAGCTGAACTTATCAGGCAGATTCCGAGGAGCTCCATCCTACCAGTGCCTGAGTGAGTGTTATGGTATCCAGCAGTGGTTGAAGTTGTGGCTCAGTCTGCTGCTGTCTGACTCCGCTGCCTAAAAATGTGGGTGATGTCTGGAGGAGCAGCTGGTGGGATGCAGCCTGTAGCCACCCAGCTCTCCCAGAATACATGCATGCTGCACCAAACCTGCACCAGTGGGATAGGAAGAAGCTTAACCCCTTCCCATCTTTATGAAGGTTATTGCTAAACCTTAAAGATAACAATCCGACCCGCATAAATGGGGTTAACCAGATGCCAGGAGGAAGGGGAACTGCTGCCATGGATAAAACTGAGCTGCGGGCTGTATGTTGGGGCCCTGTGGCCCCAGGCTGGTGACTGGAGTGACTCTGCCCAGTGCTGGCATGTGGGTGATTTCTGCTCCGGAGTCTCAGCTTCTCTCCTCCACATCACACTGTGCAGTCACAGCAACATTGGTTGTCTCTGTCCAGGTCCCAGCAGCTGCCACTGCTCCCACCAAGGACATGGCATCACTTAACCCTTCCCCTGCAGCCACCGGCAACAAATCCACATTATTCCTTGATTAAATCAGGTTCCAACCCAATAGAGGAGCAGACATTTCCTGCTGCCATTAGGGTCCGGGAGGGGGTGACATTGGCTGCCCTGCTACTCTGTAGTGGGGGGTGACAAGTGTAACATGGGGTAACGATGACGGAGAAATGCACAGGGTAATAGTGAGCGCGACAGAGGGCAGTGTATGGTATGGAGCAGTCAGGGGGTGGGCTGCAGGATCCCCCCATACTGTACATGACTGCCCGGGACAGGGAGGCGTTTAATGAGCTTCTAATGACAGGGCACTAATTGGGTCATTAGGGTTTGTGGAAAGGATTCAGCATCAGGTCCCTCATTAATGCCCGAGCCGCCTGTTACTTTGTAGCACAGATCTGTTGGGGCCGCAAAACCAAACAACGTTGTTTATGTAGAAAAGTCTTTGTTTCATAGAAAAACTCAAAACAGAAAAGCACCTCTCCTGTATATATACACTGCACAGCACCTTTCCTCCTGTATACAGTGGGGCAAAAAAGTATTTAGTCAGTCAGCAATAGTGCAAGTTCCACCACTTAAAAAGATGAGAGGCGTCTGTAATTTACATCATAGGTAGACCTCAACTATGGGAGACAAACTGAGAAAAAAAAATCCAGAAAATCACATTGTCTGTTTTTTTAACATTTTATTTGCATATTATGGTGGAAAATAAGTATTTGGTCAGAAACAAAATTTCATCTCAATACTTTGTAATATATCCTTTGTTGGTAATGACAGAGGTCAACCGTTTTCTGTAAGTCTTCACAAGGTTGCCACACACTGTTGTTGGTATGTTGGCCCATTCCTCCATGCAGATCTCCTCTAGAGCAGTGATGTTTTTGGCTTTTCGCTTGGCAACACGGACTTTCAACTCCCTCCAAAGGTTTTCTATAGGGTTGAGATCTGGAGACTGGCTAGGCCACTCCAGGACCTTGAAATGCTTCTTACGAAGCCACTCCTTCGTTGCCCTGGCGGTGTGCTTTGGATCATTGTCATGTTGAAAGACCGAGCCACGTTTCATCTTCAATGCCCTTGCTGATGGAAGGAGGTTTGCACTCAAAATCTCACGGCCCCATTCATTCTTTCATGTATGGGGCAGTTAATACAAGAGAAGATAGTATTCTGCTACAGATGGATCTGGATAAGTTGGAAACTTGGGCTGAAAGGTGGCAGATGAGGTTTAACAATGATAAATGTAAGGTTATACACATGGGAAGAAGGAATCAATGTCACCATTACACACTGAATGGGAAACCACTGGGTAAATCTGACAGGGAGAAGGACTTGGGGATCCTAGTTAATGATAAACTTACCTGGAGCAGCCAGTGCCAGGCAGCAGCTGCCAAGGCAAACAGGATCATGGGGTGCATTAAAAGAGGTCTGGATACACATGATGAGAGCATTATACTGCCTCTGTACAAATCCCTAGTTAGACCGCACATGGAGTACTGTGTCCAGTTTTGGGCACCGGTGCTCAGGAAGGATATAATGGAACTAGAGAGAGTACAAAGGAGGGCAACAAAATTAATAAAGGGGATGGGAGAACTACAATACCCAGATAGATTAACGAAATTAGGATTATTTAGTCTAGAAAAAAGACGACTGAGGGGCGATCTAATAACCATGTATAAGTATATAAGGGGACAATACAAATATCTCGCTGAGGATCTGTTTATACCAAGGAAGGTGACGGGCACAAGGGGGCATTCTTTGCGTCTGGAGGAGAGAAGGTTTTTCCACCAACATAGAAGAGGATTCTTTACTGTTAGGGCAGTGAGAATCTGGAATTGCTTGCCTGAGGAGGTGGTGATGGCGAACTCAGTCGAGGGGTTCAAGAGAGGCCTGGATGTCTTCCTGGAGCAGAACAATATTGTATCATACAATTAGGTTCTGTAGAAGGACGTAGATCTGGGGATTTATTATGATGGAATATAGGCTGAACTGGATGGACAAATGTCTTTTTTCGGCCTTACTAACTATGTTACTATGTTACTATGTTACTATGTACCGGGATCAGTCGTCCTGGCCCCTTTGCAGAGAAACAGCCCCAAAGCATGATGTTTCCACCACCATGCTTTACAGTAGGTATGGTGTTTGATGGATGCAACTCAGTATTCTTTTTCCTCCAAACACGACAAGCTGTGTTTCTACCAAACAGTTCCAGTTTGGTTTCATCAGACCATAGGACATTCTCCCAAAACTCCTCTGGATCATCCAAATGCTCTCTAGCAAACTTCAGACGGGCCCGGACATGTACTGGCTTAAGCAGTGGGACACGTCTGGCACTGCAGGATCTGAGTCCATGGTGGCGTAGTGTGTTACTTATGGTAGGCCTTGTTACATTGGTCCCAGCTCTCTGCAGTTCATTCACTAGGTCCCCCCACGTGGTTCTGGGATTTTTGCTCACCGTTCTTGTGATCATTCTGACCCCACGGGGTGGGATTTTGCGTGGAGCCCCAGATCGAGGGAGATTATCAGTGGTCTTGTATGTCTTCCATTTTCTAATTATTGCTCCCACTGTTGATTTCTTCACTCCAAGCTGGTTGGCTATTGCAGATTCAGTCTTCCCAGCCTGGTGCAGGGCTACAATTTTGTTTCTGGTGTCCTTTGACAGCTCTTTGGTCTTCACCATAGTGGAGTTTGGAGTCAGACTGTTTGAGGGTGTGCACAGGTGTCTTCTTATACTGATAACAAGTTTAAACAGGTGCCATTACTACAGGTAATGAGTGGAGGAAAGAGGAGACTCTTAAAGAGGAAGTTACAGGTCTGTGAGAGCCAGAAATCATGATTTTTGGTTCTGACCAAATACTTATTTTCCACCATAATATGCAAAAAAAATGTTAAAAAAACAGACAATGTGATTTTCTGGATTTTTGTTTCTCAGTTTGTCTCCCATAGTTGAGGTCTACCTATGATGTAAATTACAGACGCCTCTCATCTTTTTAAGTGGTGGAACTTGCACTATTGCTGACTGACTAAATACTTTTTTGCCCCACTGTATATACACTGCACAGCACCTCTCCTGTATACATACACTGCACAGCACCTTTCCTCTTGTATATATACACTGCAGAATTTACAATAGCTGTCACTCATGTAAGAAGTGAAATCTGGCATTGTACTATACATTTCTCTGCCGTATCTGTGCATCATAAATCGGGGTATGTGTTAAAGGGGGGGCCCACTGAGATTCTTTCGCCCGGGGCCCTCGAAAACCTGGTGCCGGCCCTGGTCCAGTGCGTCTTATAGTTCGAAAAATATGGTAATAATGCAAATTTTTATTAACAATAAACTGAAAAAGAGTTGATTTTTACAAGCACTGACAAACAATATCTATTTATGAAGATGGAAATTACCCTTTCACCCCTTAATGACCTCAGCTTTTTTAGTTTTTTTGCTCCCCTTTTTCCCAGTGCCATAACTTTTTATTTTTCCATCAATATGGCCATCTGAGGGCTTATTTTTTTATGGGACAAGTTGTACTTTTGAATGATAGCATTAGTTTTAGCATGTTGTGTACTAGAAAACGGGAAAGAAATTCCAAGTGTGGTGAAATTGCAAAAAAAGTGCATTCCCACACTCGTTTTTTGTTTGGATTTTTAGCTAGGTTCACTAAATGCCAAAACGGACCTGCCATTATTATTCTCCAGATCATTATGAGTTCATAGTCGTATATCAAAAATTACCGCACACTTGAAACTGGTATGATGCAAAAATATTTAACAAGTTTATTGTGTTCACAAAACAGGTTGCCAGAAAAGGAAACAAAAAGTGCAGATAGAAACCCAACGTTTCGACCCTCCCGGGTCTTATTCATGGGGTTACTACGGGAGTAAAGAAAACAGATTTAGGCCTGGCAACGTAAACAAAGATAAAAACAATGATATACCATGTGAATAGACTAAAATACACACAAGTTTATATACACTAATACGTGGAATATAGGTAGGCAAACAAATGATATCTACAAATATGTACCAAAAAGAGGAGCCAGAGATGGTAGGAGACTACTGAGAAAGAGCAACAATCTTTACTAAAATGTCTGCCACATTGTTCAAGGAAGTACATACAGTGGGGCAAAAAAGTATTTAGTCAGTCAGCAATAGTGCAAGTTCCACCACTTAAAAAGATGAGAGGTGTCTGTAATTTACATCATAGGTAGACCTCAACTATGGGAGACAAACTGAGAAAAAAAAATCCAGAAAATCACATTGTCTGTTTTTTTAACATTTTATTTGCATATTATGGTGGAAAATAAGTATTTGGTCAGAAACAAAATTTCATCTCAATACGTCAATACATCTCAATATGTCATGTTGAAAGACCCAGCCACGTTTCATCTTCAATGCCCTTGCTGATGGAAGGAGGTTTGCACTCAAAATCTCACGATACATGGCCCCATTCATTCTTTCATGTACCCGGATCAGTCGTCCTGGCCCCTTTGCAGAGAAACAGCCCCAAAGCATGATGTTTCCACCACCATGCTTTACAGTAGGTATGGTGTTTGATGGATGCAACTCAGTATTCTTTTTCCTCCAAACACGACAAGTTGTGTTTCTACCAAACAGTTCCAGTTTGGTTTCATCAGACCATAGGACATTCTCCCAAAACTCCTCTGGATCATCCAAATGCTCTCTAGCAAACTTCAGACGGGCCCGGACATGTACTGGCTTAAGCAGTGGGACACTTCTGGCACTGCAGGATCTGAGTCCATGGTGGCGTAGTGTGTTACTTATGGTAGGCCTTGTTACATTGGTCCCAGCTCTCTGCAGTTCATTCACTAGGTCCCCCCGCGTGGTTCTGGGATTTTTGCTCACCGTTCTTGTGATCATTCTGACCCCACGGGGTGGGATTTTGCGTGGAGCCCCAGATCGAGGGAGATTATCAGTGGTCTTGTATGTCTTCCATTTTCTAATTATTGCTCCCACTGTTGATTTCTTCACTCCAAGCTGGTTGGCTATTGCAGATTCAGTCTTCCCAGCCTGGTGCAGGGCTACAATTTTGTTTCTGGTGTCCTTTGACAGCTCTTTGGTCTTCACCATATTGGAGTTTGGAGTCAGACTGTTTGAGGGTGTGCACAGGTGTCTTTTTATACTGATAACAAGTTTAAACAGGTGCCATTACTACAGGTAATGAGTGGAGGAAAGAGGAGACTGTTAAAGAAGAAGTTACAGGTCTGTGAGAGTCAGAAATCTTGATTGTTTGTTTCTGACCAAATACTTATTTTCCACCATAACATGCAAAAAAAATGATAAAAAAACAGACAATGTGATTTTCTGGATTTTTTTTCTTCTCAATTTGTCTCCCATAGTTGAAGTCTACTTATGATGTAAATTACAGACGCCTCTCATCTTTTTAAGTGGTGGAACTTGCACTATTGCTGACTGACTAAATACTTTTTTGCCCCACTGTATCTGGAATGAGGGTGAGGCATAAGCTAGTTACCTTGATGCACGCTAGGATACATATGTGGGTGGCAGGCATAGGGCAGGAAGATAAGTCCCTTGGTATGTAAACTGTCGCTGTGGTGGAAAATGGAATATACACATGTATATACACACATGTGGGGTGCACAGAGACACCTAGACAGGACCCAAATAATCCCTGCTATACTTTAAGGGGGTATGATTGCAAGGATGTACACAGAGGGGGTAGCGGATTGATTGCCCACAAATGATGTTGGTGTAATTAGTAAGTAAGTGCCATTACCTTAACCTGGAACAGGCTGGGGATATACTGATTTGTAATGCAAAGCGATTATAGCACACAGAGGCTGTGACATCCGTAGTGGGCCTGTCAAAGATACATATGGATGCAGTCTAGAGGGGACTGTAAGGCAATGGTGGCACAGCGTAATGAGTGGGCTGGAAGTGGACCAAGTAAAGTACCTGTATGCTGCTGAATGACCCGTGTGGGCAGCGCTCCTATGTCTTGCAAAGACGTGAATGAAGGGTGCGCTCCTGCGCCCTGCTGCTGCGGCATGTGAGGGAACTGGAAAGCGGTCGGTTTAAATGCTACTACAGCCGGCACCGCCACGCTGGAAATGAGCCCCTTCAGACCGGAAGTGACGTGGCGCTCTGTGTCAGAGACACCGTGCAGGCGCAGTAGGTGCTGGGTGCGCGTGTGGGCAGCAAAATGCCAGGAGTTAGGCGTGCCTGTCTCTGGTCACATGTTCAATTGCACCAATAGGGCTGCTTGTCAGCGTCTGTGTGAATCTATGTGGTCATCAGTAAAACTGCATAGACAGGACCGTTTTAGATGTCTGTATATATCTGGCTGTAACAGCTTGTGCATGCCATTGTGGCTGTATGTGTAACCATGCACACATATATGTCTTAGTGTGTAAGCCTGGGGACGTAATGCCAAATCCTGTGGTCATATAGGTGGCTGTTAGTGTTGAGCGATACCGTCCGATACTTGAAAGTATCGGTATCGGATAGTATCGGCCGATACCCGAAAAGTATCGGATATCGCCGATACCGATACCCGATACCAATACAAGTCAATGGGACACCAAGTATCAGAAGGTATCCTGATGGTTCCCAGGGTCTGAAGGAGAGGAAACTCTCCTTCAGGCCCTGGGATCCATATCAATGTGTAAAATAAAGAATTAAAATAAAAAATATTGATATAATTACCTCTCCGGAGGCTCCTGGACATCACCGCTGGTAACCGGCAGCCTTCTTTGCTTAAAATGAGCGCGTTTAGGACCTGAGAATGACATCGCAGCTTCTGATTGGTCGCGTGCCGCTCATGTGACCGCCACACGACCAATCAGAAGCCGCGACGTCATTCTCAGGTCCTAAATTCCTAGAATGAGGAGTTTAGGATCTGAGAATGACGTCGCGGCTTCTGATTGGTCACGTGGCGGTCACATGAGCGGCACGCGAGCAATCAGAAGCCGTGACGTCATGGAAGTCCCTAAACGCGCTCATTTTAAACAAAGAAGGCTGCCGGTTACCAGCGGTGATGTCCAGGGGCCTCCGGAGAGGTAATTATATCAATATTTTTTATTTTAATTCTTTATTTTACACATTAATATGGATCCGATACCGATTCCCGATACCACAAAAGTATCGGAACTCGGTATCGGAATTCCGATACCGCAAGTATCGGCCGATACCCGATACTTGCGGTATCGGAATGCTCAACACTAGTGGCTGTGTACATAGGATTGTTGTGGGAACCCGTGTACAACCATATGCGGTCACACACATATACATACATACATACACGTACATGCATGCACATATATACACATGCATACACACACACGGAAAACCACGGTTGCAGAACTGTATAGACAGAGCTGCAATGAGAGCCTAAAGAGGTCCTATATATGTGTCAGGAGGTGCAATGTGTAAAGCCCATCTGCAATAGCAGTTTATGCATGGGATATTAGTGGGTACATATACACTTATAAGGCAACTCTATAGGCCGGATGGACAGGCCAGGAATGTCAGGCATGACGAGACTGTAAATGGAGGGATGTGTATCTAATGCAGGTTGTAAGTCTTGGTAGACTGGGGTAGAGCTGGAAGAGAGAATTAGAGGTGGGAAACTCACCTAGCAGGATGAGGGCTCAACAGATCTGAAAAATAAAGCGAAGAGTGTTATGGATAGGTAATTCAGAACCACAATGGACCTTGAAGTTCAGAGCACACAAAGTGACCTGACAATAACCAAAAAACATAGGACGAGCTCTGAGACGTGGGAACTCTGCTGACCGCAATCCCTAATCCTATCACACCACACTAGAGGTAGCCGTGGATTGCGCCTAACGCTCCCTATGCAACTCGGCACAGCCTGAGAAACTAGGCCTGAAGGCAGAAAAATAAGCCTACCTTGCCTCAGAGAAATTCCCCAAAGGAAAAGGCAGCCCCCCACATATAATGACTGTGAGTAAGATGAAAATACAAACACAGAGATGAAATAGATTTAGCAAAGTGAGGCTCGACTTACTGAATAGACCGAGGATAGGAAAGATAGCTTTGCGGTCAACACAAAAACCTACAAACAACCACGCAGAGGGGCAAAAAGACCCTCCGCACCGACAAACGGTACGGAGGTGCTCCCTCTGCGTCTCAGAGCTTCCAGCAAGCAAGAAAAACCAATATAGCAAGCTGGACAGAAAATATAGCAAACAAAAGTAACACAAGCAGAACTTAGCTTATGCTGAGCAGACAGGCCACAGGAACGATCCAGGAGGAAGCAAGACCAATACTAGAACATTGACTGGAAGCCAGGATCAAAGCACTAGGTGGAGTTAAATAGAGCAACACCTAACGACTTAACCTCATCACCTGAGGAAGGAAACTCAGAAGCCGCAGTACCACTCACATCCACCAACGGAAGCCCATAGACAGAATCAGCCGAAGTACCACTTGTGACCACAGGAGGGAGCTCGACCACAGAATTCACAACAGAAGAGTTAGTATATCATTACAGCAGCCAATCAATTTCCCTATTGAGGCCCTTAGGGGTAAGAGTCTCCAATTTGTGGATCCAGAATGGTGGGCCTATTGGAAGAAAACAGTCAGGTAAATGGCCTGGGCCCTTTTACCAAACTTAAAAATAAAAGCAAGAAAATGCCACCACAAGGGGATGTAACCAATATTGATATCTTTTTAAAACTGGTAGAGAGGGATCTACGGAAAATTCCCACGGGGCCGTATGGATCAAATTTGACACATGGGGAGCAGGAATCTCTGTCTAGGCTGATGAAAACCAATGATCTAGTCATCAAGCCCTCCGATAAAGGAGGTAACTTGGTGATTATGACAGTTGAGAACTATGTGCATATGTGTTACACCATATTAAGAGATGTTGATACCTATGAAATAGTACCTAATGATCCATCGCTCACATATAAGAATGAACTAGAGAATCTGCTGACAACAGCCAAAGTTAATAACTTAATTTCCAAGAGCGAATTTGAATTTTTGTTACCAACCCATCCTCTCACTGCCACCTTTTATACAACACCTAAGGTGCATAAAGGGCTAAACCCAATAAAAGGACGGCCAATAGTATCAGGCTCCGATTCCCTAACACAAAACTGCGGTGTGTACATAGACGAAATCTTGAGACCATTTGTTCTAGCCCTCGCGTCTTATATTAGAGACACCTCAGACCTGCTGCTTATGCTGGAAGGGATACATGTAATCGAGGGCTCCTTCCTGGCCTCTATTGACGTGGAGGCTCTCTACAGTAACATCCCACATGATTTGGGCTTATCAGCAGTGAGCCATTTCCTTAAGATGAGAGCAATCCAGTGTACAGCACATAGTCGTTTTGTGCTGGATCTCCTGCACTTCACGCTCACTAGAAATCACTTTATGTTTGACAGGAAGTACTTCCACCAGCTCAGGGGCACAGCGATGGGGAGCCCCTGTGCCCCATCGTATGCTAATCTGTTCCTGGGCTGGTGGGAGGAAACGATTGTCTTTCCCGATGAGGTGAGGTGGTGGCTAAGGTTGAGCGAAACGGGTCGTTCATTTTCAAAAGTCGCTGACTTTTGGCAAAGTCGGGCTTCATGAAACCCGATCCGACCCCTGTGCGTGGTCGGCCATGCGGTACGCGACTTTCGCGCCAAAGTCACGTTTCAATGACGCGAAAAGCGCCATTTCTCAGCCAATGAAGGTGAACGCAGAGTGTGGGCAGCGTGATGACATAGGTCCTGGTCCCCACCATCTTAGAGAAGGGCATTGCAGTGATTGGCTTGCTGTCTGCGGCGTCACAGGGGCTATAAAGGGGCGTTCCCGCCGACCGCCATCTTACTGCTGCTGATCTGAGCTTAGGGAGAGGTTGCTGCCGCTTCGTCAGAAGCAGGGATAGCATTAGGCAGGGTCCATTAACCACCAAACCGCTTGTGCTGTAGCGATTTCCACTGTCCAACACCACCTTCGGTGTGCAGGGACAGTGGAAGCTACATTTTTTTTTTCCTCAGCGCTGTAGCTCATTGGGCTGCCCTAGAAGGCTCCCTGATAGCTGCATTGCTGTGTGTACGCCGCTGTGCAAACCAACTGCTTTTTTCAAAGCACAAATCCTCTTGTTCCTTCCTTTCTGCACAGCTATCTTTTTTGTTTGTCCACACTTTTTATTTAATTTGTGCATCAGTCCACTCCTTATTGCTGCCTGCCATACCTGGCTGAGATTACTGCATGGAGATAGTAATTGTAGGACAGTCCCTGTTTTGTTTTTTTGTTTTTTGTGGGAGATTAAGATTGGCATTTCTGCTAGAGTGCCATCCCTGTGTGTGCCATCTCTCACTCAGTGGGCCATAGAAAGCCTATTTATTTTTTTGCTTGATTTGGGTTCTAAAATCTACCTGAAAAAATCACTACATCAATCAGTGGGAGAAAAATATTGGCCTCAGGGCTTGTGTGCCACTCCTGACTCCTGTGTGTGCCATCTCTCACTCAGTGGGCCATAGAAAGCCTATTTATTTTTTTGCTTGATTTGGGTTCTAAAATCTACCTGAAAAAATCACTACATCAATCAGTGGGAGAACAATATTGGCCTCAGGGCTTGTGTGCCACTCCTGACTCCTGTGTGTGCCATCTCTCACTCAGTGGGCCATAGAAAGCCTATTTATTTTTTTGCTTGATTTGGGTTCTAAAATCTACCTGAAAAAATCACTACATCAATCAGTGGGAGAAAAATATTGGCCTCAGGGCTTGTGTGCCACTCCTGACTCCTGTGTGTGCCATCTCTCACTCAGTGATCCATAGAAAGCCTATTTATTTTTTTGCTTGATTTGGGTTCTAAATCCTACCTGAAAAAATCAATAAATCAATCAGTGGGAGAAAAATATTGGCCTCTGGGCTTGTGTGCCACTCCTGACTCCTGTGTGTGCCATCTCTCACTCAGTGGGCCATAGAAAGCCTATTTATTTTTTTGCTTGATTTGGGTTCTAAATCCTACCTGAAAAAATCAATAAATCAATCAGTTGGAGAAAAATATTGGCCTCTGGACTTGTGGGCCACTCCTGACTCCTGTGTGTGCCATCTCTTTCTGCTTGTGTGCCAGTCTTGACTCCTGGGTGTGCCATCTCTCTCTCTCTCAAATTGTGGGCCATAGAAAGCCTATTAATTTTTTTGCTTGATTTGGGTTCCAAAATCTACCTGAAAAAATCACTACATCAATCAGTGGGAGAAAAATATTGGCCTCTGGGCTTGTGTGCCACTCCTGACTCCTGTGTGTGCCATCTCTCACTCAGTGGGGCATAGAAAGCCTTTTTTTATTTTTTTTTTGGTTTGGTTTCTAAATTGTCATTGAAAAAATCATTTTATTTTATTTGGTTTCTAAATTCTTCCTGAAAAAATCATTTTATTTTATTTTGTTTATAAAGTCTCCCTGAAAAAAAAAAAAATAGGTGGGAGATTAATATTGCCCTTTCTGCTTGTGTGCAAGTCTTGACTCCTGGGTGTGCCATCTCTCTCTCTCTCTCTCAAATTGTGGGCCATAGAAAGCCTATCAATTTTTTTGCTTGATTTGCGTTCCAAAATCTACCTGAAAAAATCACTTCATCAATCAGTGGGAGAAAAATATTGGCCTCTGGGCTTGTGTGCCATTCCTGACTCCTGTGTGTGCCATCTCTCACTCAGTGGGGCATAGAAAGCCTTTTTTTTTTTTTTTTTTTATTTGGTTTCTAAATTGTCATTGAAAAAATCATTTTATTTTATTTGGTTTCTAAATTCTTCCTGAAAAAATCATTTTATTTTATTTTGTTTATAAAGTCTCCCTGAAAAAAAAAAAAAAATAGGTGGGAGAATAATATTACCCTTTCTGCTTGTGTGCCAGTCTTGACTCCTGGGTGTGCCATCTCTCTCTCTCTCTCTCTCTCAAATTGTGGGCCATAGAAAGCCTATTAATTTTTTTGCTTGATTTGGGTTCCAAAATCTACCTGAAAAAATCACTTCATCAATCAGTGGGAGAAAAATATTGGCCTCTGGGCTTGTGTGCCACTCCTGATCTTGTGTGTGCCATCTCTCACTCAGTGGGGCATAGAAAGCCTTTTTTTTTTTTTTTAGGTTTCTAAATTGTCATTGAAAAAATCATTTTATTTTATTTGGTTTCTAAATTCTTCCTGAAAAAAAATCATTTTATTTTATTTTGTTTATAAAGTCTCCCTGAAAAAAAAAAAAATAGGTGGGAGATTAATATTGACATTTGTGCTTGAGTGACAGTCCTGCGTGTGTGGCATCTCTGTGATTTGGTGCCACAGAAAACAGAGTGTGTAACATTGTGCCTGATTTTCCTTGTGGTCTCACCAACCTGTAAAGGGATATTGAAATCATACTGAAGTTATAGCTCACCGTGTAAGTTGTTTGACAGCAACAAATAAAGTTACTTTGGTTAAGTTTTTAAAACAATGAGGAAGTCTGGTGCAAGAGGTCGTGGCCGTGGGCGTTCATTGTCAGCTGGTAATGATGGTAGTGGTAGTGGAGCATCAGGTGGTCGTGGGAAAAAAAATATTCCACCTAAGTCTGGAGCTGTGGAGCCAGGTTCGTCGTCTGGCTACACAAGGCCTCGAACGCTCTCTTTTCTGGGAGTAGGAAAACCGCTTTTAAAGCCGGAACAGCAACAGCAAGTTTTGGCTTACCTTGCTGACTCAGCCTCTAGCTCTTTTGCCTCCTCTTCTGAAACTGGTAAATGTAAAAGCAGCGCGTCGCTTGTGGATGTTCACGGTCAGGGACAAGTCGCTTCCTTGTCCTCTTCAGCAAAAACAACAACAGAGAAGGATGCAGCAGGCGACACAACGGGTTACTCCATGGAGCTCTTTACACATACCGTCCCTGGCTTAGAAAGTGAAACACTTAACAGGCCATGCCCATTACAAGTAGATTCTGACATGGAGTGCACTGATGCACAGCCACAGCCAGACTACTATGCTGGTCCTTTGACTCAGACCACAACATTGCCCTCTCAGGGTACTGATCCACAATCAGACCCTGATGAGACTATGTTGCCCCGTCACGAACGCTATACCACCGACCGACACGGTTACACAGACGAAGTTGCACACGAGCTAGAAGAGGAGGTAATGGATGACCCAGTTGTTGACCCCGATTGGCAGCCATTGGGGGAACAGGGTGCAGGCGGCAGTAGTTCAGAAGCGGAGGTGGAGGAGGGGCCGCAGCAGGCATCAACATCGCAACAGGTTCCATCTGCCGGGCCCATATCTGGCCCAAAACGCGTGTCAAAGCCAAAACCTGTTGGAGGACAGCGTGGCCATCCGGTTAAAGCTCAGTCTGCAATCCCTGAAAAGGGATCCGATGCTAGGAAGAGTGCAGTCTGGCATTTTTTTAAACAACATCCAATTGATCAGCGCAAAGTCATCTGTCAAAAATGTTCAACTAGCTTAAGCAGAGGTCAGAATCTGAAAAGTCTCAATACAAGTTGCATGCATAGACATTTAACCACCATGCATTTTCAAGCCTGGACTAACTACCAAACGTCCCTTAAGGTTGTAGCACCCTCGGCCAATGAAGCTAGTCAGCAACGCAACATCCCTTCCGTCACTGTAAGGCCACCATTTTCCGCACCACCGGCAGTATCTGTGCAGGTTTCTTTGCCAGCCAAAAGCAGTCAGGGTCAGGGAATAACCAGTTTTGTAGGAGGAAATATTGCATCTAGGGCACCGGCGGAAACAATACCGTCTCCAACCGTCTCTCAGTCTGCCATGTCCACCGGCACACCCGCAAGTTCCATGATCTCCAGCTCTCCAGTCCAGCTCACCCTACATGAGACTCTGGTTAGAAAAAGGAAGTACTTATCCTCGCATCCACGTACACAGGGTTTTAACGCCCACATAGCTAGACTAATCTCGTTAGAGGTGATGCCCTCTCGGTTAGTTGAAAGCGAAGCTTTCAAAGCCCTGATGGAGTACGCTGAACCATGCTACGAGCTACCCAGTCGACACTTTTTTTCCAGAAAAGCCATCCCAGCCCTGCACCAGCATGTTAAACAGCGCATCGTCCATGCACTCAGGCAATCTGTGAGTACAAAGGTGCACCTGACTACAGATGCATGGACCAGTAGGCATGGCCAGGGATGTTACGTGTCCATCACGGCACACTGGGTGAATGTGGTGGATGCAGGGTCCACAGGGGACATCAATTTCGGGACAGTTGTGCCTAGCCCACGGTCTAGGAAACAGTTGGCTGTAGGCGTTCGCACGCCCTCCTCCTCCTCCTCATCCTCCTGCAGAAGTGACAGCTCTTCCACAGACCGCAGTCGGCCAACCACTCCATCGGCAGCTGACACTGTTGCACACCAGTTGTCCCATTATGGGGCAGCTACTGGCAAGCGTCAGCAGGCTGTATTGGCTATGAAGTGTTTGGGCGACAACAGACACACCGCGGAAGTTCTGTCCGAGTTCTTGCAACAAGAAACGCAGTCGTGGCTGGGCACAGTAGATCTTGAGGCAGGCAAGGTAGTGAGTGATAACGGAAGGAATTTCATGGCTGCCATCTCCCTTTCCCAACTGAAACACATTCCTTGCCTGGCTCACACCTTAAACCTGGTGGTGCAGTGCTTATTGAAAACTTATCCTGGGTTCTCCGACCTGCTCCTCAAAGTGCGTGGACTTTGGTCACATATCTGACGTTCGCCTGTACACTCCAGCCGTATGCAGACCTATGAGCGGTCTTTGAACCTTCCCCAGCATCGCCTAATCATAGACGTTGCAACAAGGTGGAACTCAACACTGCACATGCTTCAGAGACTGTGCCAACAGAGGCGGGCTGTTATGTTTTTGTGGGAGGATACACATACACGGGCAGGCAGTAGGATGGCAGACATGGAGTTGTCAGGTGTGCAGTGGTCGAAGATACAAGACATGTGTCAAGTCCTTCAGTGTTTTGAGGAATGCACACGGCTGGTTAGTGCAGACAACGCCATAATAAGCATGAGCATCCCCCTAATGTGTCTGCTGATGCAAAGTTTGACGCACATAAAGGATCAGGCGTCTGCACCAGAGGAAGAGGAAAGCCTTGATGACAGTCAGCCATTGTCTGGTCAGGGCAGTGTACAGGACGAGGTAGCGGGCGAAGAGGAGGTGGAGGACGAGGAGGATGATGGGGATGAGTATATTTTTAATGAGGAAGCTTTCCCGGGGGCACTGGAAATTGGTTGCGTGGCAAGGCCGGGTTCTGGTTTTTTGAGGGACACAAGTGACGTAGATTTGCCTGAAACTGGCCCTCAACCAATCACAACCGCAGATTTGACAACTGGAACTTTGGCCCACATAGCGGATTATGCCTTACGTATCCTCAAAAGGGACACACGCATTACGAAAATGATGAACGATGACGATTACTGGTTGGCCTGCCTCCTTGATCCTCGCTATAAAGGCAAATTGCAAAATATTATGCCACATGAGAACTTGGAACTAATATTAGCAACCAAACAATCAACTCTTGTTGACCGTTTGCTTCAGGCATTCCCAGCACACAGCGCACGTGATCGTTCTCACACGAGCTCCAGGGGGCAGCAGACCAGGAGTGTTAGGGGTGCACACATCAGAAGTGGCGTTGGACAGAGGGGTTTTCTGACCAGGTTGTGGAGTGATTTTGCTATGACCGCAGACAGGACAGGTACTGCTGCATCAATTGAAAGTGACAGAAGACAACATTTGTCCAGTATGGTTACTAACTATTTTTCATCCCTTATCGATGTTCTCCCTCAACCGTCATTCTCATTTGATTACTGGGCATCAAAATTAGACACCTGGCCAGAATTGGCAGAATATGCGTTGCAGGAGCTTGCTTGCCCAGCAGCTAGTGTCCTATCAGAAAGAGTATTCAGTGCTGCAGGTTCAATATTAACCGAAAAAAGGACTTGTCTGGCTACTCAAAATGTTGATGATCTAACATTCATTAAAATGAACCACAACTGGATTTCGAATTCTTTTGCCCCACCTTGCCCGGCAGACACCTAGCTTTCCTATGAAAAGCTCTTGCCTGTGGACTACTGTGAATTACTTTTCTAATGTCTAATTTGCAGCAGCTGATTGTCCAGCATACAACATGTTTTCACCTCCCTAAATGGCCAAACTCCCCACACGGGGCCTTGGTATCGCGACTTGGCGCAAGCACCCGTGAGAGTGCTGTTTTTTTTCTGAAGAGGTGGGTGTGCCCGCTTTTGGTCGACGGCACTGCCACTGGGTCCCTCATAGTACAATAAAGTGTCTCTGGCGGTGGTGGTGCACACCCAACGTCAGACACACTGTTGTAACATGAGGGGCCCTGGGCCTGTACCGCCGGCCACTAGAGAGTTCACCCAACCCCAGGTCAAACATTGCTCTACCACTTCCACAGTTATCTCTCACACTTCCACCAATGTTTAGTCTATGCGCTGACATCCTTCCATTCCTGCCACTGACAATACCATTGTGTTGACATGTATGATGGTACTTAACATAGTCAGGGGCAGTGTCCTCTATTGACCACAGTAAATACTTTGCGCTAAATTAGTAGGTCTGAAACTACGCAGAGGATCCCACCCCTGAACCTAATGATTGCACCCTTTAGTGTTTTCGTTTTGTTTTAATGCGAGACCTTCACATTTATTTATTGTTTTGGACTACTAACTGGCAGACACTCATTACAATCGGCCTCCGCTGACCAGACCACTGCTGCCCGTCTACCCCTGGAACCAATTTTAAATTGCCTACAGCCAGCCCATTTTATTATGTTTGGTCTTCGAAGCCTGTCTGCAGTCCCTCCTTCCACTAGGCCTCCACTGAGCTGTTTACTGCTGCCCGTGTACCCCTGGAACCAATTATAAAGTGCCTACAGCCAGCCCATTTTATTATGTTAGGCCTTCGAAGCCTGTCTGCAGTCCCTCCTTCCACTAGGCCTCCACTGAGCTATTTACTGCTGCCCGTGTACCCCTGGAACCAATTATAAAGTGCCTACAGCCAGCCCATTTTATTATGTTAGGCCTTCGAAGCCTGTCTGCGGTCCCTCCTTCCACTAGGCCTCCACTGAGCTGTCTACTGCTGCCCGTGTACCCCTGGAACCAATTATAAAGTGCCTACAGCCAGCCCATTTTATTATGTTAGGCCTTCGAAGCCTGTCTGCGGTCCCTCCTTCCACTAGGCCTCCACTGAGCTGTCTACTGCTGCCCATGTACCCCTGGAACCAATTATAAAGTGCCTACAGCCTGTCCTATTTTATTATGTTAGGCCTTGGAAGCCTGTCTGCGGTCCCTCCTTCCACTAGGCCTCCACTGACCTGTCTACTGCTGCCCGTCTACCCCTGGAACCAATTATAAAGTGCCTACAGCCTGTCCTATTTTATTATGTTAGGCCTTCGAAGCCTGTCTGCGGTCCCTCCTTCCACTAGGCCTCCACTGACCTGTCTACTGCTGCCCGTGTACCCCTGGAACCAATTATAAAGTGCCTACAGCCAGCCCATTTTATTATGTTAGGCCTTCGAAGCCTGTCTGCGGTCCCTCCTTCCACTAGGCCTCCACTGAGCTGTCTACTGCTGCCCCTGTACCCCTGGAACCAATTATAAAGTGCCTACAGCCTGTCCTATTTTATTATGTTAGGCCTTCGAAGCCTGTCTGCGGTCCCTCCTTCCACTAGGCCTCCACTGACCTGTCTACTGCTGCCCGTGTACCCCTGGAACCAATTATAAAGTGCCTACAGCCTGTCCTATTTTATTGTGTTAGGCCTTCGAAGCCTGTCTGCGGTCCCTCCTTCCACTAGCCCTCCAATGACCTGTCTACTGCTGCCCGTCTACCCCTGGAACCAATTTTAAATTGCCAACAGCCAGCCCATTTTATTATGTTAGGCCTTCGAAGCCTGTCTGCGGCCCGTTCTTTCTACTACTACTACACTGACCAGTCTACTGCTGCCTGTGTACCCCTGGAACCTATTTAAAAGTGCCTACAGCCCTATATTTTTTTATGTTAGGCATTCGAAGCCTGTCTGCGGCCCGTTCTTTCAACTACTACTACACTGACCACACCACTGCTGCCCGTGGACCCCTGGAAACTATTTTTAATTGCATAGAGCATCCTTTTTTTAATAGTAGGCATACAAAGTCTGTCTGCGGTCCACTATTGAAATTGTCCTCCACTGCCCAGAGCAATGCTGCCTGTGTACCCCTGTAACCTTTTTTAAACTGCAGTGAGCCACATTTTTGGTTTAAGGCCTACTACCTGTGTCTGTCTGCGCCACTCAATACAGCTGTGTTCCTTTGAAAAATGCTGAGCGTCTTGTTTTCAGCCTCTAGGAATTTTAAAACTGCATTGGGGCTACAACTTTGGTAGGGCCTACTAACGGTGTCTGCCGCCCCAAGGTGTGCCCCAGGTTTCGTCCACATTGCTTCGATCTTCCTACTCTCGTTTAGTAGTTGGTGAAAACTACACTGCATTAGGCCTACAAATTGTGTATGGGGTGTAGAGACGGTGTGTTCCACTCCAAGGTGTTCCCCAGGTTACCTCGCCATTGCTTCGATCTTAATGCTCTCGTTTAGTAGTTGTTGGAAACTACACTGCATTAGGCCTACAAATTGGGTATGGGGTGTAGAGACGGTGTGTTCCACTCCAAGGTGTTCTCCAGGTTGCCTTTCCTGAGCTTCTATCTTCATGCTCTCGTTTAGTAGTTGTTGGAAACTACACTGCATTAGACCTACAAATTGGGTATGGGGTGTAGAGAGATGGTGTGTTGCACTCCAAGGTGTTCCTCAGGTTTCCTCTCCATTGCTTCGATCTTCAGGCTCTCGTTTAGTAGTTGTTGGAAACTACGCTGCATTAGGCCTACAAATTGGGTATGGGGTGTAGAGAGATGGTGTGTTACACTCCAAGGTGTTCCCCAGGTTTCCTCGCCATTGCTTCGATCTTAATGCTCTCGTTTAGTAGTTGTTGGAAACTACGCTGCATTAGGCCTACAAATTGGGTATGGGGTGTAGAGAGATGGTGTGTTACACTCCAAGGTGTTCCCCAGGTTTCCTCGCCATTGCTTCGATCTTCAGGCTCTCGTTTAGTAGTTGTTGGAAACTACGCTGCATTAGCCCTACAAATTGGGTATGGGGTGTAGAGAGATGGTGTGTTACACTCCAAGGTGTTTCCCAGGTTTCGTCCACATTGCTTCGGTCTTCCGACTCTCGTTTAGTAGTTGTAGAAAACTACACTGCATTAGGCCTACAAAATGGGTATGGGGTGTAGAGAGATGGTGTGTTCCACTCCAAGGTGTTCCCCAGGTTACCTCGCCATTGCTTCGATCTTAATGCTCTCGTTTAGTATTTGTTGGAAACTACACTGGATTAGGCCTACAAATTGGGTATGGGGTGTAGAGACGGTGTGTTCCACTCCAAGGTGTTCTCCAGGTTGCCTTTCCTGAGCTTCTATCTTCATGCTCTCGTTTAGTAGTTGTTGGAAACTACACTGCATTAGGCCTACAATTTGGGTATGGGGTGTAGAGAGATGGTGTGTTACACTCCAAGGTGTTCCCCAGGTTTCCACGCCATTACTTCGATCTTAATGCTCTCGTTTAGTAGTTGTTGGAAACTACGCTGCATTAGGCCTACAAATTGGGTATGGGGTGTAGAGAGATGGTGTGTTGCACTCCAAGGTGTTCCTCAGGTTTCCTCTCCATTGCTTCGATCTTCAGGCTCTCGTTTAGTAGTTGTTGGAAACTACGCTGCATTAGGCCTACAAATTGGGTATGGGGTGTAGAGAGATGGTGTGTTGCACTCCAAGGTGTTCCTCAGGTTTCCTCTCCATTGCTTCGATCTTCAGGCTCTCGTTTAGTAGTTGTTGGAAACTACACTGCATTAGGCCTACAAATTGGGTATGGGGTGTAGAGACGGTGTGTTCCACTCCAAGGTGTTCTCCAGGTTGCCTTTCCTGAGCTTCTATCTTCAGGCTCTTGTTAAATAGTGGTTAAATGGAAAAACTGCATTTGGCGTACTAGTTGGTTTGGGGCCTACTAACAGTGTCTGCCGCTCCTTGTTGTTCTCCTGGTTTCCTGTCCTGAAATTCCATTTTCAGGCTCTCGTTAAGTAGTTGTTAATGTTAGAATGCATTTGGCCTACTAGTTGGGTTGGGGCCTACTATCGGTGTCTGCCACTCCTTGCTGTTCTCCTCCACTGAACAAAGCTATGCCACCTGTTTACTACGGTTGCCAATTTTGAACTGCATTTCGACTACTTACTGATTTGGGCCTACTCTCTGTGTCAGCCTCTCATTCCAGTTGTCCTCCACTGCAATGCCCCCTGGTTAGTCCTGTGTTACCAATTTTGAACTGCATTTAGCAAACTTTATTCTTTGGGCCTATATCTGTGTTTCCTCCTCATCCTGCCCATTGCCCAGCCAGTGATAGATGAGTCTGCTGGTACATTGACCCATAACGCAACATTCCCCGTGCACGCTACACAGCAAGATTGTGACCCTGCTGAAAGTCAGGTTCCTCTTCCCGCACACCATACCACCTTACACGGGGACAAAGAGGAAGGTGCAGATGAAAGTGCAGGTTCCTTCATCAGGTGGGGGGAGGAATACTAGTTGGCGACGTCACTGGCACAGGGCCTTTCATAGTACGCAAAAGTGTTGCCGCCGGTGGGAGGCGCCCCCGCCGTGCAAACATACCGCTGTACTTTGAGGGGCCCTGTGCCAGTGCCAATGCCACCTAGTGGGCCCCCCCTGCTTGCTCAGGATCACAGCACTTGAAAAGTTGAAATACTTACCTCTCCCTGCTCCACTGCCGTGACGTGTTCCAGATTTCCTGGGCCCACTAATTACTTGAACCAGCCCTACCCCCCCACAACTTTAGCCAAATGACCCCCAATTTCAAATGCCTTCCAATTATTATAAGCTAAATTACGATTGACAAGCTTCTGTAACAAGAATGGATGTTTTTGCCATTAAAATGGGCAGTGTAGGTGTTTTCCTGGCCTCCACTCACTGCCGACTATGCTCCCCCATTGACTTGCATTGGGTTTCGTGTTTCGGGCGATACCCGACTTTTCGCGATAATCGGCCGATTCCACTCGACTCGACTTCTAAGATAGTCGGGTTTCGCGAAACACGACTCGACTCTAAAAAGCTCAAGGTCGCTCAACCCTAGTGGTGGCATCAACATGTGGGGGTCTGGTACAGATTCATAGACGACGTCTTTGTCATATGGCAGGGGACACAGGAAGCCTTTGGTGAAGTCATTCAACAACTAAACGATAATACCATAGGTATGAAATTTACCTGTGAAATCAATCAAGAGGTGCTGTCATTTTTGGATGTTAGTGTCGAGATAAACACTGACGGTTCATTAAAAACACAGATCTTTCGGAAGCCTACGAGTAGCAATAGTCTACTAAGATGGGAGAGCCACCATCCGCAAGCTCTCAAACGAGGTATTCCGAAGGGTCAGTTTTTAAGACTGAGAAGGAACTGCTCGGACACCAATACGTTTATTGGCCAATGGGGGGATATGAAAAATCGCTTTAGGGAAAAGGGGTACCCTAGAGGGGTTGTGGAGGCAGCATTTAATCATGCCCTCGTGCAGGACAGGAATGCTCTGTTACAAACTCAGACAGAGAGACAGATGACCGACTTGGAGATGATTAGAATCATTGGTACTTATGACTGTCAACATGCTAGAGTGGCCAAAATTCTGGAAAGACACTGGGATGTTCTATTTGCTGACTCAGACTTGACCCACATGATTGGACCTAAGCCCCAAATAACATATAGGAAGGGCCAATCCTTAAAAGACAATCTAGTGCATAGTCATTTTAAAAGACCTGCGACTGAGGCACATGGCTTGATAGAAAAACCTGCGGCTTTTTTAAGTGTGGCAACTGTGTTAACTGTAGATATATGAAACCATGCAAGTTTGTGACTAGTTCATCCACCGGGAAGAAATACTATCTTCGTGATTTTTCTAACTGCAAGACTAAGGGCTTGGTTTACATTGCTACTTGTCAGTGTCCTAAGGACTATGTTGGCAAAACCAAGAGGGAGTTTATGAGGAGAGTAGGTGAGCACGTAGGCGATATAAAACATGGACGTGATACACCAATTGCCAAACATATGAATGATATACATCAGGGCAACCTGCAGGACATTACATTTAGTATCATAGAGATCTATACACCAAATCCAAGAGGTGGTGATTTTGATAGGCTGCTGTTACAGAAAGAATGTGCGTGGATCCATCGTATAAACTGTATAGCACCATTGGGACTGAATGAAAACCAGTCCTTTACATGTTTCCTATGATTTATCAGCCTACGTTTCTCGGTATCCCCAGTACCCCTTCTGACTCTTCACTCAAAGTATTGGTTGGCTGGCCTTATCTCATGCTAGTGTGGCCAACATAATATCTCAAGATTCTAATAATAAACTTAAGCACCTCTATCGAGCAACTGTGATTCTATGGTAGGCTACCTGAACTATAGTATCTGTATACTTGCTTTGCCACCTATGCTTTACCCTGGTTAATATAGGGTACATGGTATCTACCGTGAATATTATTATTTATCTTATGATGCTATGCATATCAATTTACTAAATATGGTATCTTATTATCTACTCTCTCTCACTAGTATATTTATAGGAGTAAATGGTATCGCCACAAATAAACCTAGTCCTGACTCGATACGCTACAGCGCTATAAGCCTGCTTGCCAGTCATATTGGCACATTTTGGGGGCATCTGGTGTGGTGTTTTTTCAACAATATGGGAGGTTTCCCATATAACGCCATGTGGTGCACATGAAATCGCTGCCGAAAGTGTCAGGGCACAGGAGCAATACCGTTTAATATAAATACTGTGCTGATTCGGCTGGTTGCCCTGTCATGATGGCCTGGATGGCCCGATGTTTCACCCGTTACCTAGTAACTACAAGTGCTATATACCTGTAATGACATGGACTAGTACCTTACATGTTCGGTCATGCGCAGTGCTGGAGACGCGGGCATTTGCGCTCCAGCTGATACGCACGCCAGGGGCTAGTTCCGGTGAAGCGGTACATCTTAGAGGTAATAGCACATACGGTGTGGGCATGCATAGCTATGTCCCTGGATAGCGCTGACCACTTCCGGTCATGCGCACTATTGGAGGCGCGGCGATATGTGCTCCAGCTGGAACGCACGCCAGGGACAACGCGGTCAGAGCGGCGCACTAGAGATAAAGGCACGAGTGGACATACCGTACAGGCAAGTTGGGCCACAAGAACATGGCGGTCAGTACATCTATACTCCATACCCTGCCTAGCATTCTGGCGCTATAACAGTCCGACATAGCAGACAATTCAGGGATAGGTGGAGTGATGTCTCTAGTGGCGGAAATTACTTATCAACGTCAAAACCTATATAAGTGAGAGGTAGTGGGTTATTCCATGATACATCCATACATCAAAGCCTCCTGATGATCCGTGAAGGTGAAACGCGTAGAGGCGTACTATGACATCTTCAGAATGATGAGTATTGTTCCTGGCTCACTGCTCCACCGTATTGTTATCTATGTACACTAACAGACTGATGTGGTTATAACTATATTGGCTATACTGAACAACTGTATGGTACTCTATGCAACAACTATAAATGAGGCCGTTATCTCTATATAAGAGTCTATATATCTCTGGTTATTGATTAGGGTGGCCTCTGTAAAATAATTTTCATATCTTGATGATTTGTATCAGCTGTGCATAATCTTTGGTCTGTTCATGTATCTTACGTGTACATAGATAGGTTGTTTATGCCATTTATTATTTAATCAGTGCATCTATTTATTCCTGCCTTACTTGCTATATTTATATCAAGTTGTTTATTAGGCTTTTTTTTTTGCCATCCTTCATAGCTATCCATAGGGAATCCAAGGGATAGCCGACGTGGAGTGGGGGCGCCATTTCCGCTGTACAGTAGGGTGCCAACCTCCACTGTTAGGCAGGAACGGAGCTTAGGGAGCAGTGTAGCTAGGATTTTTTGTTCACTTTTAGCACTTTATTCTGCACTGTTTTGCACTTTTGTATGTCTGTGTCTCTCACCCTTCAGGTGTTTTAATTATAGTAGGTCCAGTACCCCTCCACATAGAGAGAGGGTTTGAGTCCAAGAAGAGGTTTCACATGTACCCATTCAGATGGAGACGTTTATTCTCAGTGAGGTAGGTCAAGCGTAGGACCTCGTATAAGAGAGATGCCGTAAAGTGGCTACGAGGTACACATAAAATTGGCCATTTTTGTGCGCTAAAAGCTCTCATTTTTCATATTTCTAGTGCAGTAATGCAGTTCAAATTTCGTGTTTTCAAGTTTGCATGTTTTGGCGCTGCAGTGTGCTGCCCTATTTATTTAACTGTATACGAGTTGGCGACTCTGGGTTCAGCACCTGTTCACACTCAGTCTATGTTTGGATGTGCAGGTCAGGTTTTTGAAATGTATTCTCTAGCCTTCTGATCGTGCACTCCCCGCCTCCTAGCTTCAGGTGTTTTAATTATAGTAGGTCCAGTACCCCTCCACATAGAGAGAGGGTTTGAGTCCAAGAAGAGGTTTCACATGTACCCATTCAGATGGAGACGTTTATTCTCAGTGAGGTAGGTCAAGCGTAGGACCTCGTATAAGAGAGATGCCGTAAAGTGGCTACGAGGTACACATAAAATTGGCCATTTTTGTGCGCTAAAAGCTCTCATTTTTCATATTTCTAGTGCAGTAATGCAGTTCAAATTTCGTGTTTTCAAGTTTGCATGTTTTGGCGCTGCAGTGTGCTGCCCTATTTATTTAACTGTATACGAGTTGGCGACTCTGGGTTCAGCACCTGTTCACACTCAGTCTATGTTTGGATGTGCAGGTCAGGTTTTTGAAATGTATTCTCTAGCCTTCTGATCGTGCACTCCCCGCCTCCTAGCTTCAGGTGTTTTAATTATAGTAGGTCCAGTACCCCTCCACATAGAGAGAGGGTTTGAGTCCAAGAAGAGGTTTCACATGTACCCATTCAGATGGAGACGTTTATTCTCAGTGAGGTAGGTCAAGCGTAGGACCTCGTATAAGAGAGATGCCGTAAAGTGGCTACGAGGTACACATAAAATTGGCCATTTTTGTGCGCTAAAAGCTCTCATTTTTCATATTTCTAGTGCAGTAATGCAGTTCAAATTTCGTGTTTTCAAGTTTGCATGTTTTGGCGCTGCAGTGTGCTGCCCTATTTATTTAACTGTATACGAGTTGGCGACTCTGGGTTCAGCACCTGTTCACACTCAGTCTATGTTTGGATGTGCAGGTCAGGTTTTTGAAATGTATTCTCTAGCCTTCTGATCGTGCACTCCCCGCCTCCTAGCTTCAGGTGTTTTAATTATAGTAGGTCCAGTACCCCTCCACATAGAGAGAGGGTTTGAGTCCAAGAAGAGGTTTCACATGTACCCATTCAGATGGAGACGTTTATTCTCAGTGAGGTAGGTCAAGCGTAGGACCTCGTATAAGAGAGATGCCGTAAAGTGGCTACGAGGTACACATAAAATTGGCCATTTTTGTGCGCTAAAAGCTCTCATTTTTCATATTTCTAGTGCAGTAATGCAGTTCAAATTTCGTGTTTTCAAGTTTGCATGTTTTGGCGCTGCAGTGTGCTGCCCTATTTATTTAACTGTATACGAGTTGGCGACTCTGGGTTCAGCACCTGTTCACACTCAGTCTATGTTTGGATGTGCAGGTCAGGTTTTTGAAATGTATTCTCTAGCCTTCTGATCGTGCACTCCCCGCCTCCTAGCTTCAGGTGTTTTAATTATAGTAGGTCCAGTACCCCTCCACATAGAGAGAGGGTTTGAGTCCAAGAAGAGGTTTCACATGTACCCATTCAGATGGAGACGTTTATTCTCAGTGAGGTAGGTCAAGCGTAGGACCTCGTATAAGAGAGATGCCGTAAAGTGGCTACGAGGTACACATAAAATTGGCCATTTTTGTGCGCTAAAAGCTCTCATTTTTCATATTTCTAGTGCAGTAATGCAGTTCAAATTTCGTGTTTTCAAGTTTGCATGTTTTGGCGCTGCAGTGTGCTGCCCTATTTATTTAACTGTATACGAGTTGGCGACTCTGGGTTCAGCACCTGTTCACACTCAGTCTATGTTTGGATGTGCAGGTCAGGTTTTTGAAATGTATTCTCTAGCCTTCTGATCGTGCACTCCCCGCCTCCTAGCTTCAGGTGTTTTAATTATAGTAGGTCCAGTACCCCTCCACATAGAGAGAGGGTTTGAGTCCAAGAAGAGGTTTCACATGTACCCATTCAGATGGAGACGTTTATTCTCAGTGAGGTAGGTCAAGCGTAGGACCTCGTATAAGAGAGATGCCGTAAAGTGGCTACGAGGTACACATAAAATTGGCCATTTTTGTGCGCTAAAAGCTCTCATTTTTCATATTTCTAGTGCAGTAATGCAGTTCAAATTTCGTGTTTTCAAGTTTGCATGTTTTGGCGCTGCAGTGTGCTGCCCTATTTATTTAACTGTATACGAGTTGGCGACTCTGGGTTCAGCACCTGTTCACACTCAGTCTATGTTTGGATGTGCAGGTCAGGTTTTTGAAATGTATTCTCTAGCCTTCTGATCGTGCACTCCCCGCCTCCTAGCTTCAGGTGTTTTAATTATAGTAGGTCCAGTACCCCTCCACATAGAGAGAGGGTTTGAGTCCAAGAAGAGGTTTCACATGTACCCATTCAGATGGAGACGTTTATTCTCAGTGAGGTAGGTCAAGCGTAGGACCTCGTATAAGAGAGATGCCGTAAAGTGGCTACGAGGTACACATAAAATTGGCCATTTTTGTGCGCTAAAAGCTCTCATTTTTCATATTTCTAGTGCAGTAATGCAGTTCAAATTTTGTGTTTTCAAGTTTGCATGTTTTGGCGCTGCAGTGTGCTGCCCTATTTATTTAACTGTATACGAGTTGGCGACTCTGGGTTCAGCACCTGTTCACACTCAGTCTATGTTTGGATGTGCAGGTCAGGTTTTTGAAATGTATTCTCTAGCCTTCTGATCGTGCACTCCCCGCCTCCTAGCTTCAGGTGTTTTAATTATAGTAGGTCCAGTACCCCTCCACATAGAGAGAGGGTTTGAGTCCAAGAAGAGGTTTCACATGTACCCATTCAGATGGAGACGTTTATTCTCAGTGAGGTAGGTCAAGCGTAGGACCTCGTATAAGAGAGATGCCGTAAAGTGGCTACGAGGTACACATAAAATTGGCCATTTTTGTGCGCTAAAAGCTCTCATTTTTCATATTTCTAGTGCAGTAATGCAGTTCAAATTTCGTGTTTTCAAGTTTGCATGTTTTGGCGCTGCAGTGTGCTGCCCTATTTATTTAACTGTATACGAGTTGGCGACTCTGGGTTCAGCACCTGTTCACACTCAGTCTATGTTTGGATGTGCAGGTCAGGTTTTTGAAATGTATTCTCTAGCCTTCTGATCGTGCACTCCCCGCCTCCTAGCTTCAGGTGTTTTAATTATAGTAGGTCCAGTACCCCTCCACATAGAGAGAGGGTTTGAGTCCAAGAAGAGGTTTCACATGTACCCATTCAGATGGAGACGTTTATTCTCAGTGAGGTAGGTCAAGCGTAGGACCTCGTATAAGAGAGATGCCGTAAAGTGGCTACGAGGTACACATAAAATTGGCCATTTTTGTGCGCTAAAAGCTCTCATTTTTCATATTTCTAGTGCAGTAATGCAGTTCAAATTTCGTGTTTTCAAGTTTGCATGTTTTGGCGCTGCAGTGTGCTGCCCTATTTATTTAACTGTGTCTCTCACCCTATCATAACAAATACAATTTTTTGTGCCTTATCTACCAATGGGCAATATTGGCTATTGATATCTATCTACCCAATTACTTCCTGTTGTATATCTGTGAGCCCGTATGTGACACATATTTAGGGCAGCAACAGGAGATTTAGGGCGAGCCGCCGTCGAGTGGGGGCGCCAATCTCGATTGTGTTTAGGGTGCCAACCTCCACTGATAGGTAGTAGGTACTAAGGGTCCCCTCGATAGGGTATATCCAGAGAGCACGGTTGTTAGTTGTGTTATGCTTGTGGTTGTGTCTTTGGTTTTAACCAATAAAAGTATTGTTTTATATAGTTAATTGAAGATTATAGGTTATTTGGTTGTACTTTGTATCCAGAATGTTTCCCTCAATTTAAGCAATCTGACATAATTGCCACCCCTCCTTGGTCTTGGTACCTGCTCGATAACCTGGTACTTCAACTGCACCACAGTGTGTCTAAATTTGATAAAGTGCTCTGGGATAGGTAGCCAAGTTTTGCCACAGTGGCTGGTAGACTTGTGGCTTGCTATACGATCCTTTACGTGTTGCGTCGTCTCACCCACGTAGAGGAGGCCGCAGGGGCACTTTATGACAAAGACCACAAAGTTGGAATTGCACGTATGGTAGCCGCGGATTGGATATGATTTGTCCGTTCTGGGGTGTGTAACACTATCCGACTTAATGATGTTGGAACAGGAGGCACAACTGAGGCAGGGAAATGTACTGTGGCGGCATGTTGATAACACACTCTGGCTAGTGGATGGGCGTGAGCTGCCCATGTCTGCCCGGACTAATCTGTCCTTGATATTGGGGGCCCTCCTATTACACATAAGGGCTGGTGATGAAAAGTTTGTGATGTTGGGGTAAGCTTTAGTCAATATTGGCCAATGCTTCTTGATGACCAACTCTATTTTAGGCATAAAGGGATGAAAGGTATGAACAAAAGGAACCCTGTCCCTGTTGGTTTGTCTCTGAAGTGGTGATTGGGGTTGAAGTGCCCGTGACCTTTCGTGATCAAGTAGATGTTGGGGGTAATGTCTTTCTCTGAATTTCTGCGACATATCCTCCAGACGTGCTGGAAGCATGTCGGGGTTGGAAAATATCCTGGCCACTCGAGTAAATTGAGAGCAGGGGAGACTGTTACAGGTGGCTTTAGGATGGCTACTCGAGTAGTGTAAGAGACTGTTACAGTCTGTTGGTTTCGAGCATAGGTCGGTCGAGAGGTGGCCCAGGTTATCTTTGCACACCAGGGTGTCCAAGAAAGAGACCTGTTTAGAATCATAGTGAATCGTGAATTGGAGTTCAGGGTAAACTAAGTTGAGGGATTGGTGAAATGCTAGTAATGAGTCAGTCGGTCCTGTCCAGATGAAGAATATATTATCTATATAGCGGTGGTAACAGCTGATATGTTGTTCAAATCTAGCATCTGTGTATACATAATGTTCCTCAATTAAGTTCATGAATGCATTTGCATATGCCGGCACGACGTTCGAACCCATTGCGGTCCCCTGGCGCTGAATGTAAAATGTGTCCTCATATAGGAAGAAATTCTCATATAGAACTATTTATAGTAGGTCCAGACACAGCTGTATAGAACTGGTGGACATGTTGGAAGTCTCCAACAGTGATTTAGATGCTTGAATACCCTTCTCATGAGAAATGGAGGTGTAGAGACTACAAGTCCATTGTAACCAATATACTATCAGGTCGTATTGTACCCAGCTGTCTGATTATGTTGAGAAAGTGCCCTGTATCCAACAGATAAGATCTGGTGGTCCTGACCAGTGGTGTTAAGATCTTTTCTAAGACAGAGAGAGGTGAGAGTATGGAATCGGTTGATGATAAAATGGGACGGCCCGGGGGATTAGTAAGGGATTTGTGAATTTTTGGGAGAACATAAAAGACCGGAGTTGTTGGGTGTGGGTTGACGAGGAACTTGGCTGTTTGTTGGTCTATTGTGCCGTTGTCAATGTAAGTGTTGATCACCGACTTGATTCTGTCGCGGATCTCGAGGGTGGGGTCCCTTGGAATGGTTCTATATGTAGGGTCATCTGATAGCTGGCGTAGTATCTCACAGGAGTAGACAGTGCGGTCCATGACAACCGTGGCCCCACCCTTGTCCGCTGGTTTAATGATTATGGATTTATTATTTTGTAATGATGTAAGGGCTTGTTTCTCTGATGTTGTCAAATTTGTGTGTGTGGGAAAAAAACCCAAACGGTATTGGTGTGACAAGTCCTTCACATCCTTATCAACAAAGGAGATAAATGGTTCGGTTGCATGGAACGTCTGTGGTGGATTAAAGGAACTAGGGTTCCTAAGTCCCAGTGATGAGAGGGGGATCTCCGCAACAGAGATGTCCCCGGTTGGAGACACTCTGTTCTCGGAGTTCCCCGTCAGAGTCCCAAAGTGAGTCTTGAGCCTCACCAGATGATAGAACCATTGCAGGTCCCTCTCCAGCTGGAAGTTGTCCCAGTTGGGAGTAGGGCAAAATGATAGTCCCTTCTGGAGTAAATTCAGTTCCGCAGGGGAGAGCGTATAGCTTGAGATGTTGACAACTAAGTTAGGTGTCTTACCTGTGAATGAGTTGTCATTCTTTCTCGATCTTCTTGTTGGTCTGTATGCTGGTAGCCTCCCCTGCGGCCTTTCCCTAAAAAACGTGGTCTGCTGGATCCAGTGGAGGAGTCGCTCTCCGTGCTGAAGGAACCTGTGTTGCGCTGGTACGGGCGACGTCATGGGTTGTTTCCTGAAGTATCGCTCAATTTGTATACCCTGTTGTGGGTGTAGTCGTCGTTGTCCCGTTGAAACTTTTGTCATTTCCTCTCCTGTAGGAATTTCTGGTGGTCAGTAAGGATCTTGTCTGTTTTCTCCTTGAGGCTGGAACAATCTTTAGAGGACTAGGTGGATGACAGTTGGGTTTCTATGGCCTGGATATCCTCCTTCATTTCTGTGATTGCTCTCTGCAAAAATTCAATGGTTAATATTATAATGTCCAAAGAACATTTGTTCAATATTCTCTTATACTTGTCACAGAAGTCAGGGTTCTCGGAAAAAAGGGTTGGGCACAGGTTACACCTGAGACCCCTCTGGATCCTGCCCTGTTTATGGTACTCCGCCAGAGTGATGCAGTGTAGATCACAGATAACAGCTTGCGTCGCTCCTTCTCATAGTCTCTTGTCCTCAGTTCATGAAGGGGGGTTTTCAAGAACTCGCTTGAATTGGAGACTTGAGAAAGAATGTTAGAACTAGTTGCAGTATCATATGCAAATGTGTCTGACGACATCTGGTGGACCGGTGCTACACCAAGCAAAAAGTCATAAGGCCGGTTTCACACGTCAGTGGCTCCGGTACGTGAGGTAACAGTTTCCTCACGTACCGAAGCCACTGACACACGTAGACACATAAAAATCAATGCATCTGTTCAGATGTCATTGATTTTTTGCGGACCGTGTCTCCGTGTGCCAAACACGGAGACATGTCAGTGTTCGTGGGAGCGCACGTATTACACGGACCCAATAAAGTCAATGGGTCCGTGTAAAGCACGTACCGCACATGGACGTTGTCCGTGTGCATTCCGTGTGCCGTGCAGGAGACAGCGCTACATTAAGCGCTGTCCCCTCCACTGGTGCTGAAGCCGCGATTCATATCTTCCCTGCAGCAGCGTTTGCTGTAGAGAAGATATGAATAAGTGTGTTTAAAATAAAGATCTATCTGCCCGAGTGCGCCCTCCCCCCCCCCCCCCGCTGTTCTGAAAATACTCACCCGGCTTGTTCCCTCGCCGGCGCTGCTTCCTCTCCTGGCCACATCTTCTCCTGTATGCGGTCACGTGGGGCCGCCAATTACAATCATGAATATGCATATTCATTACTGTAAATGAGCGGCCCCATGTGACCGCTCATACAGTACAAGGTCCGGCCAGGACAGGGCGCTGCGAGGGATCTGGAAGCTAGGTGAGTATTTTAATCACAGCGGTGGGGGCGCACAGGGGGTGGGCGGGGGGTGGGGACCTGGATATTGATTTTACACACTAATATTCATATCTTCTCTACAGCAAACGCTGCTGCAGGGAAGATATGAATGGGGCTTCAGCACGATGCCGGGGACAGCACTAAACTTTAGCGCTGTCTCCGGCATGGTGCGTGTGGTACCCAGTGTTCAACACAGCTGACATGTCCTGGCTTTGATGCGGGCTCACCGCCGAAGCCCGCATCAAAGCAGGGGTTCTGTCCTCGGACGTACTATTCTGTACGAGGACAGAAAGGGGATAAGGTTGAGTCCCAATTGACACAGTGAGTTACACATAACCTTAATGTAGATAAGGTCAGTAGCGCGATCACTTTACCTCAACTCAATTTCCAGTAGCAACAATGGCCAAAGTAAAACATCCAGTCATCCAAGGAAACAATACAAAAAATGCAAAACATGTTTCTTAAAAATCAGCTGATCAAACGTTATACTTGTAAGTTCTGCCATTTGCGCTGACTATCTGCAAACGTGGTACTCAGGAATTTTGGAAAAATAATAATAATAATAATAATAATAATAAGTGTAAATGAAATAAATATTTCAATACTTCTTGAGAAACGGAATTGGGATTAACATGCACAAGCTGCAAAGTGATTCAGTGATTAACATTTTCACCTTGAAATCCTGGGTACTAATTTGACCAAGGGCAACAAATGCTCAGATTTTGTGTGTTCGCCTCATGCTTTCTTTATGTTTAGATGTTTGTTTGTTTTTTGAATACCAATTTCCTTCTGTATTCCAGAAACATAATGACTGTTTCTTCTGGAATTGGCCCTGTTATGTTTGGGAAATCAAAAAGTGAGTCATGGGTACTGTTAATCTTACAGACACATACTTAAAAGGAAGATCATTAGTGGCTGAAATACTCATATCTCTGCTATTAAACTCATTGTTGTATCAACATGTTCTGAACAATCATAAAAATAGAGAACATTTCCTTGCACTACATCCTGGAGTTCCTGTTTTTTGCCTGCGCCTATATTTTCTACCAACCTCTGTCTGCATTGTGTTTTTCCTTTTATTCTGTATTTATTTGAGGAGATTAATCAATCTACTGTAGTATTAGACCGAGTTCTCAAAGTCTCCAATGAAACACTGAAAATCAACTACAAAATCCTTAGTTAACCAGTAGCATAATGCAGCGAACTGTAGATTTTCAAATAGCATTCCTTTGAATAAGTCTGGATTTTTCTCATGTATGAACAGGACATGGACAAGACATTTTGCGCTTTAGGAGAATAAGAAAAATTGCACCCATTACTCGCTAAGCCATAAAATCAGTTCAAAGTTATAGAGATTGGATATAGAACAGCTTAAAGGGGACAGCACTAGTGTTCTAAGTAAGAGAATAGGCTAATGGGCCTATTTTACATGTATCTGCAGTATTTGTGTCCCAATATCAAAGTACAGTCCTCAAAATAAGTATTGCATCTACAATAACCCCTGAATGTAGCTAAAAATACAGACCGTGGCCAATTCCCAAAATAGATATAGACCTCAGACCAGGTCGCAAAGTAAATGCAGCCCACAGAATAAATTACAAACCCTAGAGCCACAGAGAAAAAAGCAGAGATGTTTTACAAACCCTAGAGCCACTAAATAATTACTGTTGGAATAATGCTTATTATTTTGCATGTTGCGTCAACTACTATTTACTACTGTTTAACAGTGCATGAGTTTCTGTCTCCACCAATAATGTTATATTTACAATAATGCATTGCTTGTTCACTGTGTGTGTAGCTGGGGCGCATCTGTGCTTTCACTTTGCAAGTAGACAGACAAGATGCTAAGATCCTAAGCTGTAAGAAATACCAGTTGTAAGCTGTGTTATCTTTATTCCTGGATAAACATATTTCCCTGTTGACAGTACAGAGATTAATCTGCCCCCATCAGGTTATGGGCCCAGAGACCCAGAAACCCAAAGACCCAGAGAACAGCAAAGAGAAGAGAAAACAATAGTGTACTAAGAAGAAGAATAAAAAATGGCAGCCGGTAGCAACTCTATGAAGTTCACAGTGCCAAATCTGACTAACCAGAACTGCCAATCCTGAAAATTTAAACTAAAGATGCTGCTGATTGCCAAAGGTATGTGGAGATAAACACAGGAATCTAGACCTGAGCCACAACCAAAGGACTGGGTAGAGAAGGATCAACAAGCACAAAGCACTATTTTCCTTAGTATAGATGATGATCACATAGTGGATTTATGTAAATATGAAACTGCAGAAGAAATGTGAGAACAACTGCAGAAAGCATATGAAAAGATAAATCTCAGCAATAAGCTCTATTTAATGAGAAAGCTGTATCAGTCTAAGCTAAATAAGGGACAAGATATGCAGGATTACATAAGAAATATTCTAGAAATTCTGGAGGGCCTGCAGGGTAAGATCTAAAGGATTTCCATGTTGCTGCGCTACTACTAAGTGGTCTACCAGAAAGCTATGACACACTTGTAACTGCACTAGATGCGTGCCCAGATTATGAGGTTACAGTATGTCAGTATGTCAAGGAAAGCTTGCAGATGAGTATAAGTGAAAGATAAAAAGTGTAAGCAGCAGTGGGGTATCCAAAGCAGAATCCACTTTAAAAACCCAAGATCTACCCAAAAATAAAAGTAGTTTGAAAGAAAGACGTGTTTTGTGTGCAAGAAGTCAGGGCATATAAAGGCTGACTGCAGTGTCTGGAAAGCTAGAATGAATCAGTTGAAAAAGCAAAATAATCGTTACTGGAGAATATAACACTTCAAGTTCTGAAACTGCGTTTACTGTTAATGCAAGTACATCAAAGCATACATGGTGAATAGACTTTGGGGCAACTAGTCATATGACTATTGACAGAAATTTCTTCTCTAACCTTGACCAAAGTAAGTCAGAGAAAGTAATCTTGGCATATGAATTCAGAGGGAATAAGTGATGGTTAAATTAATTGTCAAGTCTCTCCAACACAATGCAGAAAGACCCCAGTAAAGAAGTGCTCTATGTTTTTAGTCTTCAAAGCAATCTGTTTTCTGTGAATAAACTCACAAGAAAGAAAAGGAAGTTAAAGATGACATCTGTATAATCTTAAAAGAAGGTTACACACTAGCAGAAGGAAAATTCAAAGATGAGTTGTACTAGCTAAAATGCAAGGAAAGTGTATACACTGCTAAACATGTATGACACTGACATCTTGCACATGGAGACCCAGAAGCAAATAGAAAGTTCAAAAACAACTTGCTGATAGTATTACAGTCGATCAGTGTAATCAGATAATGAAATGTACTAGCTGTCGTAGAAGGAAATTGTCAAGAAAATCCTTTCCTAAGAATAGTGCTACAAAATCAGAAAAGCTTCTGGACTTAATAAACACTGATGTTTGTGGTCCAATGAGTACTCAAACCCCTGGAAAAAAGAGATATTTTCTCACATGTATCAATGATTATTCAAGATATACAGTTTTCTATCTGCTTCACAGCAAAGATGACGTTCAAGAGTAACTTTAATTATATCTCGCTAAAGTATATAACAAATTTTGGAGAATGTCAAAATTTCTGCGTGCAGATAATAGAACTGAACATTAGTGATGAGCGAGTGTACTTGTTGCTTGGGTTTTCCCCGAGCACGCTCGGGTGGTCTCTGAGTATTTATGACTGCTCGGAGATTAGGTTTTCATCACCTCAGCAGCTTGATTTATAGCTATTAGCCAGTTTGATTACATGTGGGGATTACCTAGCAACCAGGCAACTCCCACATGTACTCAGCCTGGCTAATAGCTGTAAATCATTCAGCTGTCGTGATGAAAACTAAATCTCCAAACACTAACAAATACACTCGCTCATCACTACTGAACATGCAAGTAGGCTACAGTGAAACTAAAAAAGGATATAGAATCCTGCACCCAGAAATGAACTTTGGGTTGTGCTCAAGTTTCATGACATCATACCAGTAGTCCAGCTGAAGGAACAACAATTTCAGTCACAATTTCAAAATAGCAAGAAAAGGGATGTAGACGTTTGGTAGGTTAATCAACCACTGAAGAAGCAACAGGTGAACCTGAATTCAGCAGATTGTCAAGATCAAACAAGGGCATACCAGTCATGTGTCTATCCTACCTTGTCAAAACACTGCCTGAGTCAGAGCCGTAGTCATGGGATGGGATGCAACTATTACCTGTCCATGAGAAACTGAAGTGGATTAATACTATTAATGAAGTCTCTTCATCAACTTTAAGCTTTGGAAACTCACAAAACTACCACACGGCAAAACAGCAATCAAATGTAAAGACCCTAAAGGCAAGTTTCACAGATTTAAAGCAAGATCAGTCACAAATGGATATTTTGAGAAATATGGTGAATATTATGATGCTACATTTTCTCTAGTTGCTAAGCAGACCACATTCAGGACTGCAAAGACTATAGCTGTTGTACAAAACTTGTTTGTCAGACATTTGTACATCAAAACTGCCTTCTTAAATGGTGACATTGAAAAGGACTTGTACATGAATCAACCTGAGTGTTATATCAAAGAGTGTGAAGAGAATCTTGCTTGCAAACTGCAAAAATCTCTCTATGGTCTTAAGCAATCGGCAAGAGCATGGAACACCAAAATTAATAAAATTTTATTGGAAGAAGGATTTAAAAAAGGGTGTTTCTATACAAAGTGGATTAATATTCTCTTATATGTGAACAATATGATTATAGTTTCTCAAAGTGAAATATAAATTGCAAAGATGATAAAACTAGTGAATCAGCATTTTGAAAGAAAAGACTTTGGGAATGTGACATATTATCTAGGAATCCAGGTCCAAAGAGAAGAAGACGGAAGTTTTCTTCGAAACCGAAGTGCAAAAATCTGATATCACAGCAACAATTGGAATTCTCTGCAGATATGTGGAAAAACCACTCAAAAAGACTGGAATACCAATATTTGAAAGAGACTCAAGACAAAAATTTAAGGATATCTGCAATAGGAGATCTAAAACTCACAGGCTATAAGGATGCAGACTGAGCGAGTGTCTTAAGTGATCATAAATCAACAAGCGGATATTTATTCAAGCTAGGAGAAAATTAAATTTCTTGAATTAACATAAAACAGGTGTGTGTAGCTTTGTCATCTACAGAAGAAGAATATGTTTCTGCAGCCCATTCAAGTCAAGAAGTCATTTGATTAAACCAATTGTTAGGCGATCTTGGAAAGACATCAACTGAACCAATGGTGTTTTATGAAGACAACAAAAGATGCAGTAAACTTGCATTCAGTGACAAGATCAATGTGAGAACCAAACATATTGACGCTAAACATGATCACCTATGTGATTTGATAGAATGTGGCATAAATGAATTTATTTATTACAAGACTGACCAGATGATAACTGATGATAAGTAGTTGTTGAGTGGTGGTGTTGGAATAGCGTTTATTAGTGTGTGTGTGTGTATATTGCATAAACTACTATTTGCAAATCGTGCACAAGTTTATGTCTACAGCAATAGTGTTATATTGCCAAAAGTGCATTGTTAAAAAAATAAATAAAAAATAACTGGGAAGTTCCTGTTCTCAGTGTGTGTAGTTTGGGCACACCTTAACTTTCACAGACAAAATACTAAAATTCTAAGCTACAAGAAATACCAGTTGTAAGCTGTGTTATCTTTGTTCCTGAATTAACATATATTCATTGTTGAATGGCTGGACAGTACAGTACAGAGATTAATCCGCTGTCAACAATTACAGATACCAGACTACAAGGTCAAAACAGATACAGGTCCCAGGAAAAATTAATACCTGAGACCGAGCCTCAGAACACAAATTCTTAAATATATATATGAAAACCAAAGATAACTAGAAATGCCAGAAAAGACACCCCTAAATAAAAAATGTCTTAAAAAAAATAAATCTCAGATTGAACCCCAGAATACCCCCCCCTCCCGAATATGTATGCATTGTTCACATGTCCAGTAGTAATTTCCATTTTAGGTCCATTTTGGCAACATAAAAATGGAAATAAAGTGTACATAAATTCAAATAACAATATGCTTTCAATACGGTGATGCACCCAAAATTGATAGAATACCTATCCACAAACAGATGCACACCAAACCAATAAAATTAAATACATCTACAGTTGTGCTCAAAAGTGTACATACCCTGGAAGAAGTTTTGCTTTTTTGGCCTTTTTACAGAGAATATGAATGATAACACCAAAACTTAGGTTAGTGGTTGGGGGAAGCCATTTATTTTTACATCCTGTGCAAGCCAGGGTGTGGCCTCCTACTCCTGAGCTGGTAATTACATTCAAAGGCTTCCCCAGACTGTTGTCCTTAGGTCGGGACCCGGTCCTTTTGTCTGCCCTTATACACACACTGAGGTCAACTCTGATGCATGGTGAGGTATTTAATATTAGATAGTGTAGGACCGTCCTACTCAGGGTCACCTTGTCGATGGTAGGATAGCTTTTATGCTATTTTTTTTAATCAAAAACAGTATTACTAAGAACCCTGTTATTTAAAGGGACACTGTCACCTGGATTTGGAGGGAACAATCTTCAGCCATGGAGGCGGGGTTTTGGGGTTTTTGATTCACCCTTTCCTTACCCGCTGGCTGCATGCTGGCTGCAATATTGAATTGAAGTTCATTCTCTGTCCTCCATAGTACACGCCTGCGCAAGGCAAGATTGCACCTTGTGCAGGCATGTACTACGGAGGACAGAGAATGAACTTCAATCCATTATTGCAGCCAGCTTGCAGCCAGTGGGTAAGGAAAGGGTGAATCAAAAACCCCAAAACCCCACCTCCATGGCTGAAGATTGTTCCCTCCAAATCCAGGTGACAGTGTTCCTTTAAATGCACTTTTGCTTTTTTACTTATTTAGTTATAGCAGGGTTTTTGCTCATTTTGTCTCTTGTAGGCTTTGTATGCTTTATGGCCAATGTGAACATGTGTTTATGTGCTGCAGGTATACCAACTTAAACCAAGCTCAATTTTTGTGTTTTTTCTTTGTATTTTTGCATCCTGTGCGAGCTGGGATGTGACCTCCTTCTCCTAAGCTGGTAATTACATTTAAAGGCTTCCCCAGACTGGTGTCTATAGGTTGGGACCTGCTTCTTTTGTCTGCCCTTATTAACACACTGAGGTCAACACTGACACATGGTAAGGTTTTTAATATTAGACAGCATAGGCTCATTCTGATCAGGGCCACCTTGTCGACGGTAGGATAGCTTTTATGCTATTTTTGATCAAAAGCAGTATTACTAAGGACCCTTTGTTATTTAAATGTACTTTTGCTTTTTTACTTATTAAGTTACAGCAAGGTTTTTGCTCATTTTGTCTCTTGTAGGTTTTGCTTACCATTGAATCCTGATGCATCCTGTGCTAGGGTGTGTAGGATCCAAAAGGCTTCTCCTCTGAGTAACATCTTTTGGAGGTCCTCTCCTTGGGCAGGTAATTTGACCCTCACGATCCCGGCAAAATGCAAGACCTCTGGATTGCCGGCATGAAATTCCTTTACGTGGTTAATCAACCTGAGAACCTCTTTACCTGACTGTATGGAACTAAAATGTTCTCGGAATCGAACGAAGAGGGGGCGAATGGTTTTACCAATATAGTAAAATCTGCAAAGGTAGAATATAACGTATACTATTAGTGATGAGCGAACGTGCTCACCACTACTCGTTGCTCGCCTGAGTATCAATGTACTCGCCAAGCATTTCCGGGATTACTCGGCGGGAACTGGTGTCTCCCCACCCAGCATTTTTGATGGACATTAGAGACCAAATCACACTGCAGGGATTGTCTGCCAGGTCATGAAATGCTGCAGCCATCTTTGTTGTGGTCGTGCAGTGATTGGCTTGGCCACACAGCATCATCATGAGTATAAGAGACCTGGCGCCGCCCTGCTCACCGCATTCAGCTCCGGATTCAACGAGTGTAGGGAGAGTTGCTGCAGAAATAGGGTCAAAATCGTGGTTTTAATAGTTAGTGTAGGTCTGCAACTGTTAAATCCACAACTCCTGAGAAACCAACAGTCCTTTTTGGGGCTAATTCATGGGCCCCGAGATTGCAGCGCTAGGTAGGCAGGGCACAACATATCCACATTAGTGTAAGGCCTGCAGGCACTGTATGTGCATATATAGCTCCCACTGCATCCCTCCCAAAGCTCCATAACTGTCTTCTGCTGCTGCTGCTTATTTACTATATACCTAGTTGCAGTTTTCATTTTTTTTTCTTTTTTCCAAAATTTCACCCCCCCCCCCCATAAAATATACAATCTGTTCTGTCAGACTGATGCCTGTTTAAAAATCATAGTTTGTCAGGCATACATAGCATAGTTGTGTGTGCTAGCCTTGTGCCACTGTTTTTTATTTTTTTTTTCTAAATTCATCCAAAAGCCCAAAAAAAAAAATGAATACAGTCTGTTATGTCAGGCTGAGTCCTGGTGTATCTGTTTTTGAAAACCGTATTTCCACAGGCATACGTAGCATAGTTCTGTGTGCTATCCTTGGTCAAATTTTTTTTGTTTTTTTTGTTTACATCGAACGAAGTCCAGCTCACCATGATCGACATCCTTGGAGACTCGGAGCACGTTGAGCTGGATTCGTTGAGCTGGATTCCTCATTTCTTCTTTGTTTTTTTTTGTTTACATTCACCAAAAAGCAAAAAACACATTAATACAGTCTGTCAAGTCAGTCTGAGTCCTGGTGTATCTGTTTTTGAAAAATCAAATTTCCGCAGTAGCATAGTTCTCTGTGGTAGCCTTGTGCCACTCTTTTTTTTGTTTTAAATTCACCCAAAAACAAAAAAGGCCTCATATATCTGCGTGCTCCAAGTTTGGGCATTTTAGGCTGGTTTTCCACTGTTTTGGTGTCTGTTACTCTACTTATATACAGCACTATTTTCATCTAAAAAAGTACAGACCACATATTTGACAGTGTGGTATTTCCGTGACAGGCCTCATATATCTGGGTGCTCCAAGTTTGGACGTTTTAGGCCAGTTTTCCACTGTTTTTGCTGTCTGTGACTCTACTTATATGCAGCACTATTTTGCATTTAAAAAATACATGCCATATATTTGGCAGTGTTGTATTTCCGTGACAGGCCTCATATATCTGCACGCTCCAAGTTTGGGCATTTTTTTAGGCCATTAGTCCAGTTTTTTCCTGTCTGTCACTCTACTTATATACAGCACTATTTTGCATTTAAAAAAATACAGGCCACATATTTGGCAGTGTGATATTTCCGTGACAGGCCTCATATATCTGTGTGCTCCAAGTTTGGGCATTTTAGGCCATTATTCCAGTTTTTTCCTGTCTGTTACTCTACTTATATACAACACTATTTTACATTTAAAAAAATACAGACCACATATTTGGCAGTGTGGTATTTCCGTGACAGGCCTCATATATCTGCGTGCTCCAAGTTTGGGCATTTTAGGTCGGTTTAACACTGTTTATGTTGTCTGTGACTCTACTTATACGCTACACTATTTTGCATTTAAAAAAATACAGGCCACATATTTGGCAGTGTGGTATTTCTGTGACAGGCTTCATATATTTGGGTGCTCCAAGTTTGGGCATTTTAGGCCAGTTTTCAACTGTTTTTGCTGTCTGTTACTCTACTTATATACAGCACTATTTTGCATTTAAAAAAATTCTACAAAACCCTCCAAAAAATTTAAGACAGTCTGTTATGTCAGGCTGAGGCCTGGTGTTTGTGTTTGAAAAATCGAAGCTTTGCAGGCATACTGATCAGATATCATTTAGCTCCAAATAAATACATTTGTGTTGAGCTTTTGAAATAGTGCAGTAGTCCATTTAAAATGGGCAAGGCAAGGGGCAAGGGACGGGAAAGTGGACGTGATGCTGATGGTGTATGCAGAGGACGAGGCCGTGGCCAAGGTGAAAGTGGGCCACAACAAAGGCCCACATCTTCTCGCTCGACCTTCCTGTCCCAGTTTCTAGGGGACCACAGCACACCACTATTGAAGCCAGAGCAGTGTGAAACAGTTGTTGGTTGGATAGCGGATAATGCTTTCAGTCACTTAGCCCACCACCACCACCATGTCTTCCAATACGGTCAAGTCTGAGTAGCCATGAATGTGGGCCGGATATTCCTCACCCTAATCCTTCTTCCTCCCACCATGCTGAGAGCCCTGAGACAACTGATCCCACACTTGGACACTCTGAAGAGCTGTTCAGTTTTCCACTTCAAGATTCTGGACTCTCGGCCGGTCGACTTGAAGTAGGGATAGATTGCATGTAGAGCTGCCCAATGCTTTGACCAGCCCCGGTCACACAAAGGCGATGGTGGGAAAGTGTCACAAGAGGTGGACGATAATGAGACACAAATGACAGAAAGTCAGGAGGAGGAGCAGGGTTCGTATGTGGAAGACGAGGTGGTGGATGACATATTGACTAACCCAACCTGGCAGGAAGACATGCATAGTGAGGACAGCAGCCCACATGGAGAAAGAGGCATATCCCCCCAACAAGCAGGAAGACGCAGTGTGGTGGCCACAGACAGAAGGCATGCATCCGTTCCCTGTAACACCAACATGAGTGAAGTTGCCATTCCAACTGTTGGATCTTCCCGAGTATGATTATTTTTTAAAGACTCTGCTGATAACTCCAAACAGGCCATTTGCATCACCTGCCATGCCCGCATCAGCAGGGGTGGCAAAATAACCAGCCTGACCACCACCAGCATGATCAGGCACATGGCAGCAAATCACCCCACTTTGTGGGCCGAACCCCAGGCTCCAGGAACACTGTCTGCAGGTGACACCAATGCTTCTTCCACTGTTTTGCGTAGAAGCTAATCCCCAGTCCACCATGCATGTGAAGATGCCTGAAGGAGGAGGGAAAAGCAAGCAACCAACCAAAAAACGTCCCAATAATACAGTGGGGCAAAAAAGTATTTAGTCAGTCAGCAATAGTGCAAGTTCCACCACTTAAAAAGATGAGAGGCGTCTGTAATTCACATCATAGGTAGACCTCAACTATGGGAGACAAACTGAGAAAAAAAAATCCAGAAAATCACATTGTCTGTTTTTTTAACATTTTATTTGCATATTATGGTGGAAAATAAGTATTTGGTCAGAAACAAACAGTCAAGATTTCAGGCTCTCACAGACCTGTAACTTCTTCTTTAAGAGTCTCCTCTTTCCTCCACTCATTACCTGTAGTAATGGCACCTGTTTAAACTTGTTATCAGTATAAAAAGACACCTGTGCACACCCTCAAACAGTCTGACTCCAAACTCCACTATGGTGAAGACCAAAGAGCTGTCAAAGGACACCAGAAACAAAATTGTAGCCCTGCACCAGGCTGGGAAGACTGAATCTGCAATAGCCAACCAGCTTGGAGTGAAAAAATCGACAGTGGGAGCAATAATTAGAAAATGGAAGACATACAAGACCACTGATAATCTCCCTCGATCTGGGGCTCTACGCAAAATCCCACCCCGTGGGGTCAGAATGATCACAAGAACGGTGAGCAAAAATCCCAGAACCATGCGGGGGGACCTAGTGAATGAACTGCAGAGAGCTGGGACCAATGTAACAAGGCCTACCATAAGTAACACACTACGCCACCATGGACTCAGATCCTGCAGTGCCAGACGTGTCCCACTGCTTAAGCCAGTACATGTCCGGGCCCGTCTGAAGTTTGCTAGAGAGCATTTGGATGATCCAGAGAAGTTTTGGGAGAATGTCCTATGGTCTGATGAAATCAAACTGGAACTGTTTGGTAGAAGCACAACTTGTCATGTTTGGAGGAAAAAGAATACTGAGTTGCATCCATCAAACACCATACCTACTGAAAAGCATGGTGGTGGAAACATCATGCTTTGGGGCTGTTTCTCTGCAAAGGGGCCAGGACGACTGAGCCGGGTACATGAAAGAATGAATGGGGCCATGTATCGTGAGATTTTGAGTGCAAACCTCCTTCCATCAGCAAGGGCGTTGAAGATGAAACGTGGCTGGGTCTTTCAACATGACAATGATCCAAAGCACACCGCCAGGGCAACAAAGGAGTGGCTTCGTAAGAAGCATTTCAAGGTCCTGGAGTGGCCTAGCCAGTCTCCAGATCTCAACCCTATAGAAAACCTTTGAAGGGAGTTGAAAGTCCGTGTTGCCAAGCGAAAAGCCAAAAACATCACTGCTCTAGAGGAGATCTGCATGGAGGAATGGGCCAACATACCAACAACAGTGTGTGGCAACCTTGTGAAGACTTACAGAAAACGTTTGACCTCTGTCATTGCCAACAAAGGATATATTACAAAGTATTGAGATGAAATTTTGTTTCTGACCAAATACTTATTTTCCACCATAATATGCAAATAAAATGTTAAAAAAAACAGACAATGTGATTTTCTGGATTTTTTTTTCTCAGTTTGTCTCCCATAGTTGAGGTCTACCTATGATGTAAATTACAGACGCCTCTCATCTTTTTAAGTGGTGGAACTTGCACTATTGCTGACTGACTAAATACTTTTTTGCCCCACTGTATATATAGTAATTTATTAAGATAGTAATAATAGTAACAGGGGTATCAGTACAATGGTATAAAAAATCTTATTAAAATACCAGATAAAAAAATAAAAAAATAAAAAATAAAATACAAAAAACAGGAGAAATAGGACGCACACCCAGGATGTATACTGTTATGAGAAAGGAGAAAAACTCCTTCCCATTGGGGAAGTGTTTGTGAGCTCATGCACTCCATTACAAGTCACAGAGACCCACACCCCTACATTGGGCTACTTCTTAACTCTGTTTCCTGCAATGTCTCTACCTTATCTCCGACAGCATGACCTGGGTGAACGTGTTCTGTACTATTATAGGCCACAGAATTTTGAGCAAGGGGGACTGTGATGGCAATAGTATATTTTTAAAAAAGTTATCCCCATTGGTGAAACCACATCCTTGTTGGCAAAGACTTCAGAACATTTGTGTACCTTAAAGAGCTCACTTGATAAGCTCCTTTTTGTATTGCCTGGTTGCTCACATTGGACATAATACACTTCATATAAATTTGATAAAGCAATGCTGTTCGTTTGGGTCAGTAGTTCATTACAATTATTTCTTTGTCCACTATATTAGTTTCTCTCCTTTAGAGCCATAACTTTGGCTGCATCAAATGTACAAATGGCGAATATACAAATGGTGATTTGGAATCCAGATTAAAATACTGTATACCAAATGCATTCAGACAATTACATAGCTGCATTTCTTGGAAAACATTTACAGATGTGATATACAATGCTCATAGTGACACAATCTTGAGAAATGTTTGTTTATTCACTTCACAAACAGTTCTAAAGGTACCGTCACACATAGCGACGCTGCAGCGATACCGACAACGATCCGGATCGCTGCAGCGTCGCTGTTTGGTCGCTGGAGAGCTGTCACACAGACAGCTCTCCAGCGACCAACGATCCCGAGGTCCCCGGTAACCAGGGTAAACATCGGGTAACTAAGCGCAGGGCCGCGCTTAGTAACCCGATGTTTACCCTGGTTACCATCCTAAAAAGTAAAAAAACAAACGCTACATACTTACCTTCCGCTGTCTGTCCTCGGCGCTCTGCTTCTCTGGTCTGGCTGTGAGCGCCGGGTAGCCAGAAAGCAGAGCGGTGACGTCACCGCTCTGCTTTCCGGCTGACCGACGCTCACAGCCAGAGCAGGAGGAGAGCAGAGCACAGCGCTGGAGGACAGACGGCTGTAGGTAAGTATGTAGTGTTTGTTTTTTTACTTTTAGGATGGTAACCAGGGTAAACATCGGGTTACTAAGCGCGGCCCTGCGCTTAGTTACCCGATGTTTACCCTGGTTACCGGCAAAGACATCGCTGAATCGGTGTCACACACGCCGATTCAGCGATGTCTACGGGGAGTCCAGCGACCAAATAAAGTTCTGGACTTTCTTCCCCGACCAGCGATCTCCCAGCAGGGGCCTGATCGCTGCTGCCTGTCACACTGGACGATATCGCTAGCGAGGACGCTGCAACGTCACGGATCGCTAGCGATATCGTCTAGTGTGACAGTACCTTAAGCCTCTATATGTTTGCTGTTTGTCATTGTAAAACATTAGGGTTTACTGAAACTCTGCCTGTGGTGGTTTGATCAAAATCCTTGTGACTTTTGTATTCTAGGGGTTTATGGCCCCTCGTCTGATGATTCCATGATATCTCAGTTTCATACAACCCTGAATGCTGGCCACTTGAAGGGCTCGGTGAAACTAGAGTTACTACATAGTGTAAATCACTATGTAAGACCAGAGAAACAAGACTAAGACAGATGCAAAAACTGGGGTACCTGTCCATGTACAGTGTGCTCATACCTGCATAATTGGGGACGCCCATGCAGTGTAGTGAATCTCCCAGGGCTTCTCTGTCTTGGTGTTGCTTCTCTAATATTCCAGATGGATGATGTTTAAAAGCCTCTTTTTGATGATGTAAGTATACTGTATGTAGTTAATCTTTATATATACAGTACGTAATCATTATATGTATTTAATCCTTATATGAACTTATTAACCTTTGTATGTTAACACATACAAAAGTGTATGCACTCATACTATTCAATCATATTATTCCTTGAATTTTGTACTTTGCAATAAAATTGCATTGTATTGCAAGTATCCTTCTTTAACCCCTTTACCCCCAAGGGTGGTTTGCACGTTAATGACCGGGCCAATTTTTACAATTCTGACCACTGTCCCTTTATGAGGTTATAACTCTGGAACGCTTCAACGGATCCCAGTGAATCTGACATTGTTTTCTCGTGACATATTGTACTTCATGACAATGGTAAAAATTCTTTGATAGTACCTGCTTTTATTTGTGAAAAAAACGGAAATTTGGCGAAAATTATGAAAATTTCGCAATTTTCCAACTTTGAATTTTTATGCAATTAAATCACAGAGATATGTCACACAAAATACTTAATAAGTAACATTTCCCACATGTCTACTTTACATCAGCACAATTTTGGAACCAAAATTTTTTTTTGTTAGGGAGTTATAAGGGTGAAAAGTTGACCAGCAATTTCTCATTTCTACAACACCATTTTTTTTTAGGGACCACATCTCATTTGAAGTCATTTTGAGGGGTCTATATGATAGAAAATACCCAAGTGTGACACCATTCTAAAACCTACACCCCTCAAGGTGCTTAAAACCACATTCAAGAAGTTTATTAACCCTTCTGGTGCTTCACAGGAATTTTTTGAATGTTTAAATAAAAATGAACATTTAACTTTTTTTCACAAAAAATTTAATTCAGCTCCAATTTGTTTTATTTTACCAAGGGTAACAGGAGAAAATGGACCGCAATCATTGTTGTACAATTTGTCCTGAGTACGCCAATACCCCACATGTGGGGGTAAACCACTGTTTGGGCGCATGGCACAGCTCGGAAGCGAAGGAGCGCCATTTGACTTTTCAATGCAAAATTGACTGGAATTGAGATGGGACGCCATGTTTCGTTTGGAGAGCCCCTGATGTGCCTAAACATTGAAACCCCCCACAAGTGACACCATTTTGGAAAGTAGACCCCCTAAGGAACTTATCTAGAGGTGTGGTGAGCTCTTTCACCCACCAAGTGCTTCACAGAAGTTTATAATGTAGAACCGTAAAAATAAAAAATCATATTTTTTCACAAAAATTATCTTTTCGCCCCCAATTTTTTATTTTTCCAAGGGTAAGAGAAGAAATTGGACCCCAATAGTTGTTGTACAATTTGTCCTGAGTAAGCTGATATCCCATATGTGGGGGTAAACCGCTGTTTGGGCGGATGGGAGAGCTCGGAAGGGAAGGAGCGCCGTTTGACTTTTCAATGCAAAATTGACAGGAATTGAGATGGGATGCCATGTTGCGTTTGGAAAGCCACTGATGTGCCTAAACATTGAAACCCCCCACAAGTGACACCATTTTGGAAAGTAGACCCCCTAAGGAACTTATCTAGAGGTGTGGTGAGCACTTTGACCCACCCAGTGCTTCACAGAAGTTTATAATGCAGAACCGTAAAAATAAAAAAATCATATTTTTTCACAAAAATTTTCTTTTCGCCCCCAATTTTTTATTTTTCCAAGGGTAAGAGAAGAAATTGGACCCCAAAAGTTGTTGTACAATTTGTCCTGAGTGCGCTGATACCCCATATGTGGGGGTAAACCACTGTTTGGGCGGATGGGAGAGCTCGGAAAGGAAGGAGCGCCGTTTGACTTTTCAATGCAAAATTGACAGGAATTGAGATGAGACGCCATGTTGCGTTTGCAGAGCCCCTAATGTACCTAAATAGTAGAAACCACTCACAAGTGACACCATTTTGGAAAGTAGACCCCCTAAGGAACTTATCTAGATGTGTGGTGAGCGCTTTGACCCACCAAGGGCTTCACAGAGGTTTATAATGGAGAGCCGTAAAAATAAAACAAAAATTTTTTCCCACAAAAATTATTTTTTAGCCCCCAGTTTTGTATTTTCCCGAGGGTAACAGGAGAAATTGGACCCAAAAATGTGTTGTCCAATTTGTCCTGAGTGCGCTGATACCCCATATGTGGGGGGAAACCACTGTTTGGGCGCATGGGAGGGCTCGGAAGGGAAGGAGTGCCATTTGAATGCAGACTTAGATGGAATGGTCTGCAGGCGTCACATTGCGTTTGCAGAGCCCCTAATGTACCTAAACAGTAGAAACCCCCCACAAGTGACACCATTTTGGAAAGTAGACCCCCTAAGGAACTTATCTAGATGTGTGGTGAGCGCTTTGACCCACCAAGGGCTTCACAGAGGTTTATAATGGAGAGCCGTAAAAATAAAACAAAATTTTTTTCCCACAAAAATTATTTTTTAGCCCCCAGTTTTGTATTTTCCCGAGGGTAACAGGAGAAATTGGACCCAAAAATGTGTTGTCCAATTTGTCCTGAGTGCGCTGATACCCCATATGTGGGGGGAAACCACTGTTTGGGCGCATGGGAGGGCTCGGATGGGAAGGAGTGCCATTTGAATGCAGACTTAGATGGAATGGTCTGCAGGCGTCACATTGCGTTTGCAGAGCCCCTAATGTACCTAAACAGAAGAAACCCCCCACAAGTGACACCATATTGGAAACTAGACCCCCCCGGGAACTTATCTAGATGTGTTGTGAGAACTTTGAACCCCAAGTGTTTCACTACAGTTTATAACGCAGAGCCGTAAAAATAAAAAATCTTTTTTTTCCCACAAAAATTATTTTTTAGCCCCCAGTTTTGTATTTTCCCAAGGGTAACAGGAGAAATTGGACCCCAACAGTTGTTGTCCTATTTGTCCTGAGTACGCTGATACCCCATATGTTGGGGTAAACCCCTGTTTGGGCACACGGGTGAGCTCGGAAGGAAAGAAGCACTGTTTTACTTTTTCAACGCAGAATTGGCTGGAATTGAGATCGGACGCCATGTCGCTTTTGGAGAGCCCCTGATGTGCCTAAACAGTGGAAACCCCCCAATTATAACTGAAACCCTAATCCAAACACTCCCCTAACCCTAATTCCAACGGTAACCCTAACCACACCTCTAACCCTGACACACCCCTAACCCTAATCCCAACCCTATTCCCAACTGTAAATGTAATCTAAACCCTAACTGTAACTTTAGCCCCAACCCTAACTGTAGCCCTAACCCTAGCCCTAACCCTAGCCCTAACCCTAGCCCCAACCCTAACCCTAGCCCTAACCCTAACCCTAGCCCTAACCCTAGCCCTAACCCTAGCCCTAACCCTAACCCTAGCCCTAACCCTAGCCCTAACCCTAACCCTAACCCTAGCCCTAACCCTAGCCCTAACCCTAGCCCTAACCCTAGCCCTAGCCCTAGCCCTAACCCTAGCCCTAACCCTAGCCCTAACCCTAACACTAGCCCTAACCCTAGCCCTAACCGTAGCCCTAACGGGAAAATGGAAATAAATACATTTTTTTATTTTTCCCTAACTAAGGGGGTGATGAAGGGGGGTTTGATTTACTTTTATAGCGGGTTTTTTAGCGGATTTTTATGATTGGCAGCCGTCACACACTGAAAGACGCTTTTTATTGCAAAAAATATTTTTTGCGTTACCACATTTTGAGAGCTATAATTTTTCCATATTTTGGTCCACACAGTCATGTGAGGTCTTGTTTTTTGCGCGACGAGTTGACGTTTTTATTGGTAACATTTTCGGGCACGTGACATTTTTTGATCGCTTTTTATTCCGATTTTTGTGAGACAGAATGACCAAAAACCAGCTATTCATGAATTTCTTTTGGGGGAGGCGTTTATACCGTTCCGCGTTTGGTAAAATTGATAAAGCAGTTTTATTCTTCGGGTCAGTACGATTACAGCGACATCTCATTTATATCATTTTTTTATGTTTTGGCGCTTTTATACGATAAAAACTATTTTATAGAAAAAATAATTATTTTGGCATCGCTTTATTCTCAGGACTATAACTTTTTCATTTTTTTGCTGATGATGCTGTATGGTGGCTCGTTTTTTGCGGGACAAGATGACGCTTTCAGCGGTACCATGGTTATTTATATCTGTCTTTTTGATCACGTGTTATTCCACTTTTTGTTCGGCGGTATGATAATAAATCGTCGTTTTTTGCCTCGTTTTTTTTTTTTTTTTCTTACGGTGTTTACTGAAGGGGTTAACTAGTGTGCCAGTTTTATAGGGCAAGTCGATACGGACGCGGCGATACTAAATATGTGTACTTTTATTGTTTTTTTTTTTTTTTATTTAGATGAAGAAATGTATTTATGGGAATTTTTTTTTTTTTTTTCATTATTTAGGAATATTTTTTTTTAATTTTTTTTACACATTTGGAAATTTTTTTTTTTACTTTTTTACTTTGTCCCAGGGGGGGACATCACAGATCAGTGATCTGACAGTTTGCACAGCACTCTGTCAGATCACTGATCTGACATGCAGCGCTGCAGGCTTCACAGTGCCTGCTCTGAGCAGGCTCTGTGAAGCCACCTCCCTCCCTGCAGGACCCGGATCCGCGGCCATCTTGGATCCGGGGCTGGAGGGAGCAGGGAGGGAGGTGAGACCCTCGCAGCAACGCGATCACATCGCGTTGCTGCGGGGGTCTCAGGGAAGCCCGCAGGGAGCCCCCTCCCTGAGCGGTGCTTCCCTGCACCGCCGGCACATCGCGATCATCTTTGATCGCGGTGTGCCGGGGGTTAATGTGCCGGGGGCGGTCCGTGACCGCTCCTGGCACATAGTGCCGGATGTCAGCTGCGATAGGCAGCTGACACCCGGCCGCGATCGGCGCCGCTCCCCCCGTGAGCGCTGCCGATCGCATATGACGTACTATTGCGTCCTTGGGAAGTAGGGCCCACCCCCCATGGACGCAATAGTACGTCTGATGGCAGAAAGGGGTTAAAGCCGTATCTGAACCTTAGTGTTAAAAACATGGCAAACAAAATTGCCAAATTCTCCTGTAAATAATTCTGCAAAGAGGGAACCATCATACCATTAAAAAATACAAGTGGATTTTCATGGGCCCATCCAGTATGTGGGTTCCAAGGCATAATGGGGTGCATATGACTATGCGGCAAGGCTGGCCTTGTTGCCAATGTGTAAAACAAAGGAGTACGGGAGTACAAAATGCATATTGTGAAGTGGATTTTCATGGGCCCATCCAGTATGTGGGTTCCAAGGCGTAATGGGGTGCATATGACTATGCAGCAGGGCTGGCCTTCCTGCCAATGTGTAAAGGAAAGGAGTACGGGAGTACAAAATGCATATTGTGAAGTGGATTTTCATGAGCCCATCCAGTATGTGGGTTCCAAGGCGTAATGGGGTGCATATGACTGACTATGCAGCAGGGCTGGCCTTGCTGCCAATGTGTAAAACAAAGAAGTACTGGAGTACAAAATGCATATTGAGAAGTGGATTTTCATGGGCCCATCCAGTATATGGGTTCCCAAGGCATAATGGGGTGCATATGAATTGGTAGCAGGGCAGGCCTTGCTGTCAATGTGTAAAAAAAAAGGAATACGGGAGTACAAAATGAATATTGTGAAGTGGATTTGCATGGGTCCATCCAGTATGTGGGTTCAAAGGATTATTGGGGTGCATATGAATTGGTAGCAGGGCAGGCTTTGAATTCAATGCAACACTTTTTCAGGAGTCCCCCCTGGACATCTTATGACAGGGGTATTGTGGTGCGTTGTAATTCTTGGCAGCCCATCCACTCACAGCATAGTCTACAACAGTTTAGGAGACCCACTGTTTAATAATGGCTCTTTAAGAAAATTAATGCCACCTGATGCACCAGTAAAAATAGGCTCTGTGACTTTAAGAGTCCCTCCCTCATAAATGACACAAGATGGGTCTGCTTATGTGTCACACACCACATGGCCAGCTAGGGGTGTTAAATGTTACAATGACATTTCCCAGTGAATGCATTTGTAGTGGTTAAAAGCAATGTTAAAGTTGAAAAACGCTTCAAAAACGCTGCGTCTGAACTAAGCCCAAGTGGGGGAGGAAATTTTCGGTCTGGGGTTAATTATTTGGCCTTACAGGCAAGTCATTAACCTGCGAAAGATGTACCTTGACATATTTCCTAGCAAAATCCGTTTTGATTTGTTTAGTGTGTTTTTTGTGGCACCGGGATAAATGGCATGAATCTCGGAAAAAAATGTTTAAAGCTGTGAACTAGGAGTCAGGAATGCTTCCAGTGGCAATCCCCATGATGTCCCTGTGTTATTTGAGCAGTGTTTCTATAATTTTCAGACGTTTTTAGACCTTAAAAAGACCCCGGGGGGATTGCGGTAAAAATACTCGGGTCTCCCATAGACTTACATTGGGCTCGTTGCTCGGGTCGAGTACCCGAGTATTCCAATCTGCTCGACCCGAGCAACAAGCACCCGAGTATTTTAGTGCTTGCTCATCACTATATACTATGCAACATGTCCAGCACGAAATAAAATCTTGTACTTCATGTGTAATCCCTCCTATTCTTAATTGTTTGGTTGTAAGATGAAATGGACAGAAAGAACAATGGCCGCATTTATGGTTACCCTCTGGTACGTTATTTTTCAACCAATTTTTCGATTCTGTTTTAATTTAATTGTATACCAATAGGTCCTTCAAATTGGTTGTCCTCCTAATGGTAAGCAACGGGCCCCTTGCTACTATGTCAGAAATCTCTTCCTCTCTCTCTAGCAAATGCCAGTTTTTATTGATTGCTGTGCTAATTTATCTATCCATAGGGCTGTACTCAAAACTAAATATAAATATCCTGCTTTTTTTATTTGCAACCAGATGATCCTTACTAGCATTTGTTCCATCAACCTGAGGTGTAGAAGAAGAAAGGCCAGGGAGGGGATGAGAGGAATTGGCTCTATCCAGGGCTGTATCCCATAACCTCCTAGGGTAACCCCTACTTAAGAATCTATCATAACGATCCAGTGACTGTTCCCCATAGCGACCAGGGTTATTATTGATCCTCCTCAATCTTAAAAACTGGCTGTATGACAAAGATTTTTTTGTGTAGAAAGGATGGGCTCTATTAAAATGCAATAAAGAATTTGTGGAGGAGGGATTCAGAAAAACCTCTGTCCTCAAGGTGCCTTGATCTACCATCACCTGCACATCTAAAAACTCCAACCCCAAACCTCCATATTTGGAAGTGAATCCCATAATCATGGTGTTCAACGCATTCAGGTACTCCTAAAAATTGTGGAATATTTCCCGAGAACCGTCCCACACCATGAATATGTCATCCACAAATCTGAGGTACAGCCTGATGTGTTTCATGAAGGGGCTCCCCGTTGAATAAATATATCTCTCTTCAAAAATTGCAAGAAACAAGTTAGTGAATGTACATGCAGCAGCAGTACCCATTACATTGCCCACCGGTTGAAGATACCAAGTATCTAAGAATTTAAAAGCATTATGCTTTAAAATAAGCTCAATCCCTTCACAGATGAAATCAATAAATTCCCTGCATTTGTCTGTACTAGATAATATCTCCCTTATCGCCTCTACCTTTCCTGTCTTCTGGTATAGAGGCTTTCCACATCTATTGAGACTAGTGCAAAGTCATCTTGCCAATCAAATTCCCGTAAGGAATTCAGAAATTCGTTAGTATCCTTTATGTAAGAACGAATTTTTTCAATAGGGGACAGAGCAGCCAATCCATGTACTGGTATAGGGGTTCAGTGAGTGACCCTATCCCAGAAACAATGGGGCGCCCAGGGGGGCGAGACAGAGACTTTCGATATGTGATACCAATGCAGTTTACGTGGGAATTCCGGCAACAATTTTTCTGCCTTTTTACAGAAAAGGATTTCTCTCCCAACCTGTTTTCTAAGAAACATTCTTAATTCATTTTTATAACCATTAGTTGGATCCTGTCTGTATGCTTCCTCTATATAATATTCCCTAGATAAAAGAACCGTGTTCCCTCCCTTATCCTCTGCTCTGACGACGGTATCCTTCCAGTTTCTGATTGTGGAAAGAGCTTTACGCTCCGAAATGAAGAGATTAGATGGCAATTTTGGATATATTAATGCTTCCACATCTCTGACGATCTGTTCTTCAAACAGGTCGAAAGCATTTCCCTGTGAAATTGGGGGCATGTATAAAGGTTTAACCCTTCCCGTGAAGGGAGTCACCTGTGGTAGGCCGGTCCCACCGATCGCAGCCCCAGAGGGCATGGCCAGACTATGAAGAATCGCAGCGTCCTTCTTGACTGCGACCAGGGGCTCACCTGAAGCTGAGTGGTCCTATGGGGCAAGGTATTTCCCCCTCTCCAATGGTGTTATTTACCTGAAGAAAAAGATTTGCACAGGTGGATTTTTCTAGTAGCTTCAAACATGTCGATTTTAAAATCTACCAAATTGAATTCCCCTGGTAAGCAACAACCCAAACCTTTAGAGAGTACTGATATACTTGCTGAGTCCAATACATGATCAGTCAAATTGATAATTTGATGACAAGTAGGAATAGTTTCTCATTTTATCTCCATGAGACCTGTTTTCTCTTGCGGTATTTGTTTGCGTTTCTTCCTCCTGCCGCCTCTTTGGGTCTTTCTCCTAAAGGGGACGCTGTATATTTGGCAGTACCTGTTTGAGGAGAAAGTGAGTGATTGTCCAAGACCTCCATATCCTCATTCACACTGGAATCTGAATCAGTTGTCAGATAGTCCTTTTTGTCCTCTTATAATTCCCTCTCTGAACAAAAGATTTGCTTTTTTTCCTTTGTCCAGTTTCCTGTAACCGTTAATATGGTTTTTTAACGTGTCATGTATTGTAATTTTTCGTTCAGTTGTTTGTCTAAAATTGTTTAGGTGGAATGAGGTCTCCACTCACCTGGATGACTTCAGAAGTGGGGAGGCCCTATACTAGTATATGAGGCTCATCACTTCCTTTCTACCTAGGACCCGTAGAAGAGCATTCCAGCGCGAAACAGTTTCCACTGAGAACTCTCCTGCCTCTGTTTCTTAATGCAAATCTGAATAAAGGACATTTTATTGGTATGGTGAGTGCCACCTTTCTCTTTTTCTATTGGACATGGACATTATCTCAGTATATTCCACATGGTTTGGCACCCAAGATTCCTAAAACGGTACAACACTAAATCCCTGTGAAATTGCAGCCATGCCGACCACCTTTCTTCACTTTAATAACTGCCATGCAATACATGTCAATTGAATTTGAATCCAAGGATGCACACTCAATTGAAATATAGCACTGCCATCGATGGCCTCCTGGATCGGGCCATGATAATCAAGAGGTCTGCAGTGGCTGTGGGCCGTGTGAAGCAGCTTCAGGTGCCACGTGTTTGAGACCCCTGTATTACATAATACACAATTCCACTAATCTACCTAAATTAATCAATATGGTAAAGTGTTATATTGACAAAAAATTTAAGCTATTATAATGTGAAAGCAACTAAGGTCATAAAGTGATAAGTGCAAAACAGGTCAAGAGAGGGCACCTTGCCCAATATGATCAATTTTTACACGAGATCAGAAGCCTAAAGAAAAATCTATAAATACTATAACATTATTAAATACCATAATACAACTGATGTCAAGAAATACTAGATACAGGATTATGTGTATAAATAATTGTGATCAAACCAATAGCATAGAACTCTGGCCACTAGGGCAACAAGTGTGGAGAAATACTATCATTTATATAAAGAAACAAATAGAATTCCATAATTACATTCCTGCCCTAAAGTGCCAAGTGCAAAAGTGCCAAAATTATAGTGGTGCAGTGAAAGAAGCTCCATCAAGATATTATTGCTTACACCTAGACCATTAGAGTAACAGAGATAAATAAATAAAAAATAAATATGAAAAAGTACATGGTTCACTGGTATGCCGATGAAGGCTGCACTATAAAGTGCATTTCACTGGAAAACTGGGAGTCAGTCAGCATGACATTAACAGTCACACCCCATCAACAGAGCATAGCAGAAGAGAAGCAGCTGTTCTGTCAATCCGACATCACCACAAGTGGCAGAATCGCTGCCCTAACAAAAGTCACCAATGACCTACTGACTGCCAAACCCAAGCGACACAGTTGTTCATTCCCTACTATTACAGAGCCTCTCATCTCTTGGCATCACTGACTTGGCCCTATCTTGGATCGCTTCATACCTAACAGACCGGACATTCAGCGTCTCCCATTCACACACCACCTCCTCACCTTGCCCCTATCTGTCGAAGTCCTGCAAGGTTCAGTCCTAGGGTCCCTGCTCTTCTCCATTTACACCTTTGGCCTGGGACAGCTCATAGAATCTCATGGCTTGCAGTATCACCTCTATGCTGATGACACACAGATCTACCTCTCTGGATCACCTCCCTACTAACCAAAATCCCACAATGGCTGTCTGCTATCTCATCCTTCTTCTCTGCTAGATTTCTAAAACTTAACATGGACAAAACTGAATTTATCATCTTTCCCCCATCTCACTCGACTCCCCCAACAGACCTATCCATTAAAATAAATCCCTGCTCACTCTCCCCAGTCCCACAAGCTTACTGCCACGGGGTAATCCTTGACCCTGATCTCTCCTTCAAACCACATATCCAAGCAATTTCCACTTCCTACCGACTTCAACTCAAAAATATTTCCTGGATCTGTACATTCCTCAACCCAGAATCTGCAAAAACACTAGTCCATGCCCTCATCATCTTCTGCCTTGACTACTGCAACCTCCTACTTTGGGGCCTCCCCTCTAACACTCTCGCACCTCTCCACTCTATCCTAAACTCTGATGCCCGACTAATCCACCTGTCCGCCCGCTATTCCCCAGCTTCTCCTCTCTGTCAATCCCTTCACTGGCTTCCTATTACCCAGAGACTCCAGTTTAAAACCCTAACCATGGCATACAAAGCCATCCACAACCTGTCTCCGCCATACATTTGAGACCTTGTCTCCTGGAACTTACCTGCACACAACCTCCAATTTCCTTCTCTACTCCCCTCTTATCTCCTCCTCCCACAATCATATGCAGGCTTTCTCTCACGCACCCCCCTACTATGGAACTCTCTACACCAACATATCAGACCAGGAAAACCTTCAAAAGGAACCTGAAGACTCACCTCTTCTGACAAGCCTACAACCTGCAGTAAGCACCGATCCACCAAACCACTGCACGACCAGCTCTATCCTTACCTACTGTATTCTCACCCATCCCTTGTAGATTGTGAGCCCCCGCAGGCAGGGTCCTCCCTCCTCGTGTACCAGTCGTGACTTGTATTGATTAAGATTATTGTACTTGTTTTTATTATGTATACCCCTCCTCACATGTAAAGTGCCATGGAATAAATGGTGCTATAATAATAATAATAATGACAGGCAGGAGTGGTCAGTGACCACTCTAAGCTGAAGGTGATTGGATCCGGCACAACAGGCAGGTGGTTAGCAACTGAAAGGAGTTTTTGTTGCAATGCTACCAAAATGGCATTTACAGTCTATAGTTGACCTGTTTGGATCCATAATGACTCTTTAAATGGTACATTACAATTAATTACAATTAACTGTTTATTTTTATGTCATTGGATTTTAAATAACAACATTCTTCACTTACTATCAGAAGCTCAATGACTTTATTTCTTGTGACAAGACTTGAGAAATGTATCCTGTCATCTTTTTAATAAGATGACTGAGCTGTTGACAAAATATGTTAATCCCATAGACAATGTAATACATAGCAGGAGTTAGAATAACAACTCAAGAGGCTGAATAGCAGCTCAGTTGAGGCTCTAAAGGATATTTTCATGTTGAGAGAATGCTTGATTGAATACTGATAGCTTTTGTTTTTCTAGGCTTTTTGCATTCTTTTAAAGCGGAACCTACCAAAAGGATTTAGAAGGAAATTGTATATACCCTTATAGAAGATACATAATAAAAATATATGACAACTTCCTTCAGTGTATTCAGGGCCGGCGTCAGCACCCAGCGCACCCAGGCAAGTGCCGGGGCCGTGGTGAGACTGGGGGGCCCATAACGGTAAGACACTTATTATGCCGGCATTGCCGACACTGAGGCGCAGTGCATCATGCGCTCCTGGGGGGCCCCTGAAGCCGGACTACATCATTCCCGAGTCCGACCCTCCCTCCCTGTGCTAGTGTGCTGTGTGCTGTGTGTGACTCCAGCCAGGACTCGGAGGTGGAGCTAGAGCGGATATATGATTCCCTGCAGCAGGAGGCGGGACTCACTGACTGGGACTCACTGCAGCAGGAAAACTCACCAATCACAGTCCATGGGGATAGAAGAGTCACTTCCGGGCTGGCGGACGTCACCTCCAGGTGAGAGTGAGGAGCTCGTCATCCTAAGAAGAGCAGCGCTGACACACAGATCGCGTCGCGACACAGTACGGGACCCGGGTCCACCATCCAGTTCCAGCGCAGCGAGCAGCAGAAGACGATCAGCATTCCTCAGCGCATGTGCGCAGATCCTGTGTCCACAACGGTTGGGGGCGACGGCCATGGCGTGGTGGTGGGGGGTGAGCTGGGCTGCCTGTGTTATATACTACGTGGGCTGCCTGTGTTATATACTACGTGGGCTGCCTGTGCTATATACTAAGTGGCTGTGCTATATGCTACATGGCTGCCTGTGTTATATACTATGTATGTGGGCTGCCTGTGTTATATACTACGTACGTGCCTTGGCTGCCTGTGTTATATACTACGTGGGCTGCCTATGTTATATACTACGTACGTGGGCTGCCTGTGTTATATACTACGTGGCTGTGCTATATACTACATGGCTGGGCAATAAATTACGTGGCTGTGCAATATACTACGTGTCTATGCTATATACTATGTGGCTGGGCAATATACTACGTGGCTGGGAAATAATATACTATGTGGCTGGGAAATAATATACTATGTGGCTGGGCAATATACTACGTGTCTGTGCTATTTACTGCGTGGCTGTGTTATATACTACATGGGCCGTGCTATATACTATGTGGCTGTGTTATATACTGCGTGGACTGTGCTATATGCTACGTGGGCTGTGCTATATTTCTCTGCTGTATCTGTGCATCATGAATCGTGATATGTGTCAAAGAGGGGGCCCACTGAGACTCTTTCGCCCGGGGTCCTCAAAAACCTGGAGCAGGCCCTGAGTGCATCACCACAATCCTGACCAAATTTTTCAGACCTATGAATTTGTAAAGTTACTATGAGTGGTAATCATGACCGTGCTGCTGTCTGGTTATACTCTGGCTCTTTACAGGAGAACAGTGTCCCAGTGTGCTGTCAGTTGTGAAGTGCAGCACACTCATTTGTAGGCAACAGACCTCAGCTGTCTCCAGGCCTCAATCCTCAGAAACCACCTCACGCAATTCAGGGGACACTAAGTTCATTGGATCAAACATTGTAATATGTGGGATAGGGCACAGCATTTCATATTCCATACTTTCTTACCACAAAACATATTCAGCTCTATTCCCATTTGTTCTGCCTTGAACATTCCTTTGCCAACTGGGTCGGTTAGCATGAGGGATCTCCATTGCCGCTCAGCAGTGCACCCGGGATCCATTACCACTGGTCTTGGCCAGTCCCAGTCCATCTTCCTCTGTACGCCAAAGGACAAATTGTGCCCGGCAGCCCCTATGCCAGAATTGGGCTCCGAGCGAGACAGGAGAGTCTGCATGGGATTCTAGTATGACGTCCCACTGCTTGAATGGCAGACACATGCTGACCCTAGCAGACCGCTGGACTTGAACTTGGACTTGTTACTACACTTCTTATCTCCTCAGGTTCACTCTAACTGCTATGACAGTCTCTTGTTAAACTCTCTTATAACTTACTAGCTATTGAATCCGTTCTACGCCCGGGTGGCGAGCATTTATATTGGTATATGGTCTCCATTATGTGCTGCTGCCATCCTGCGCCCGTTCTGTCATGTGCTGCTGCCATCCTGCGCCCGTTCTGTCATGTGCTGCTGCCATCCTGCGCCCGTTCTGTCATGTGCTGCTGCCATCCTGCGCCCGTTCTGTCATGCGCTGCTGCCATCCTGCGCCCGTTCTGTCATGTGCTGCTCCCATCCTGCGCCCGTTCTGTCATGTGTTGCTCCCATCCTGCGCCCCCGTTCTGTCATGCGCTGCTGCCATTCTGCGCCCGTTCTGTCATGTGTTGCTCCCATCCTGCTGCCATCTTGCGCCCGTTATGTCATGCGCTGTTGCCATCCTGCGCCCATGCTGTCATGTGCTGCTGCCATCCTGCGCCCGTTCTGCCATGTGCTGCTGCCATCCTGCGCCCGTTCTGTCATGTGCTGCTGCCATCCTGCGCCTGTTCTGTCATGTGCTGCTGCCATCCTGCGCCCGTTCTGTCATGCGCTGCTGCCATCCTGCGCCCGTTCTGTCATGTGCTGCTGCCATCCTGTGCCCGTTCTGTCATGTGCTGCTGCCATCCTGCGCCTGTTCTGTCATGTGCTGCTCCCATCCTGCGCCCCCGTTCTGTCATGCGCTACTGCCATCCTGCGCCCGGTCTGTCATGTGCTGCTCCCATCCTGCTGCCATCCTGCGCCGGTTATGTCATGCGCTGCTGCCATCCTGCGCCCGTTCTGTCATGTGCTGCTGCCATCCTGCGCCCGTTCTGTCATGTGCTGCTGCCATCCTGCGCCCGTTCTGTCATGTGCTGCTGCCATCCTGCGCCCGTTCTGTCATGCGCTGCTGCCATCCTGCGCCCGTTCTGTCATGTGCTGCTGCCATCCTGCGCCCGTTCTGTCATGTGCTGCTCCCATCCTGCGCCACTATTGTATTATATGCCCCCGTATGCTGCTGCCATATAAAAAAAAAAAATACCATACTCACCTATCGTCCGGCTCCACTGCAGGTGTGTCTTCAAGAAAATGGCGCCGGAAAGCGCGGACTGCGCAGGCGCCGATTCCGGCAGCAGGAATCGGCGCCTGCGCAGTCCGCGCTCTCCGGCGCCATTTTCTTGAAGACACACCTGCAATGGAGCCGGAGTGTGTCTTCAAGAAAATGGCGCCGGAAAGCGCGGACTGCGCAGGCGCCGATTCCGGCAGCAGGAATCGGCGCCTGCGCAGTCCGCGCTCTCCGGCGCCATTTTCTTGAAGACACACCTGCAGTGGAGCCGGAGTGTGTCTTCAAGAAAATGGCGCCGGAAAGCGCGGACTGCGCAGGCGCCGATTCCGGCAGCAGGAATCGGCGCCTGCGCAGTCCGCGCTTTCCGGCGCCATTTTCTTGAACACACACTCCGGCTCCTCTGCCTGTGACTGGACTCTGTCACAGCAGAGGAGCCAGGAGACGGAGCCGCACGCAGCGCTGGAACGGAGGACAGGTGAATATACTTACCCTCCCTCCTGGCGCGTCCACGGTCCCTGACTCTCCGGTGGAGATCGCGGTATGCGTTCAGTGCTTACGCATACCGCGATCTCCTGGGAGCATCACTCTGTGGAGGCCAGACTGCGCCGGCGCTTGCGCCTGCGCAGTCTATAAAGGCTTCGGACAGAGTGACGCTCCCAGCGTTATATTATAGATGGCAAAGGGATGAAACCAGTAGTAGAGAAAGTCACTGTATTATCGTTTATTCCAACACAGGCCCTAGCGGGGGTCTCTGGTTCTTTTCCTGACAAAGTCTAACAAGGCTCGCTGGGCCACCTTACCTTCAATAGGCCTCTGCCTTGTCTGTTATACTAGTGTTATACTCTCAGTTCCCCCTCCCAAACTGGGATGGTCATTAAAGTTAACCCTGTCTAAGCTAACTGCAGACCCAGTGAGTGTTACTTTTTTATAACATACATGAACACCAAATACATTTAACCTTTTAGAGTGTTCGGGAGCAGACCATCAGTTCCATCTCTCCTTCCATATAACACGGCTGAATGCTGTCCAATATTTTATCGTATAGCACTCGATCCAATGTTATACCATGGGCCAGTTCGGATCAGCGATTTTTTTTCTCATAGCGATTCAGCATGAGAAACCTATCGCAGCATAAAGTGGCTCCGCAAATTGCACCATACGAACCCATACAAGTCTATGACTGAGTGTATAACATTGGACTGCACATTGGATATCATCCAAGTGCAGTCTGATGTACGCGCACAGAGACAATGGGAAGATGGAGCAATTAAGTTCTCCATCTTATCCGCTCCTGTGCTGCGGTTTTCTCAAGCGAGAGAACCAAATCACACTAACATGACACTCGTATCAAACTCTGACAGACTTTGAGCTGAGTGTCATTAGCATAGTCGGTCTAAGTTTCTCACATGAGGGAATCTACGCTAGTGTGCACATACCCTATGGTGACATCTGAGTGCAGTCCGATGTTTTAGATGCAACCAACGATTTTAATGGGTGTGCGTGGTCCAGTTTGATGAGCCACTTGCAGCATGTTGCAAATGTGTTCTCCTGCCGAATTGGCATGAGAAAAAAAAAATCGCTGATCTGCTCTACCCCATAGTATAACATTGGACCAAGTGCTATGCTATAAAACATCACATTGCACTCATCTGAGTTATACGCTAGTGTAAATGAGCATTAATACGGAGTTTGCTATTTTATACCATTCTAACTTTTTAGTATTACATTTCAAGGGGCTGGACAGAAAACATGAGTGATATATTGCAAGAGTAGACTGTGTATAGATGACAGACGTGAGATGTGTATAAATGAGCGGAGTTATATACTGCAGTAAGGGCTGTGTATAGAGAACAGGAGATATATATTGTGGGAGGAGGCAGTATATAGAGGACAGGAGTGAGTGATTCTCTGCCTGAAGGGACTGTATTCATGTACTGATGATTCTTGTGCAATATTCATGTATTGATGATTGTTCTGGTGATGTATTAATGTACTGTATGTGTAATGTATTAAAGTGTCTTATATCAGTTTTCTTGCTTAAACAGTGAACAGTGAATTGAGCCTCAGATTCGTATTGTGCAGCCAAATTATATGACCCCTTCCAGAGCCTCATACATTTTGAACCTTGTGGAATGGTTTTTACATTTTACATGGATTTGGCAATTTCCTTCTCTATTTCAATGCAAACAATAATTAAACATGATATACTACAACACATACTCCTACAGTTAGTAATATCTACATTCAGAAATATTACTTAGAACAACCCCCACACTTGTACCTCATGTGCATCTTCTCACAAAATGACCCATTAGGGCCTATGTGTCACTAATATGAGTTAACATCTTTTCGGTTCCATACTGAAGGAAGAGGTTGCGTTAATGGCAGAATTAACATATGTTAATGTATATTGTCTATATCATCTACAATCTTAACTCAGAGGAAAAGTAATCAAACCATCTAATTACCTTTTGCCTAAGGCAGAATGGTGAGCACAGCTGAGACAGTCTCACAGATTCATTAAAAGCTCAAAATAGGTTTCCACTGAGTGTCATGGGAGAGGAAGATGGATATTTTTAGTATGAATAATTCTGAACTCCATCCTCATCAAATGACCCACTGCTAGCTACACATTAATTAGAAATGCAACATTTTCCAGCTATGCAGTTTATAATGGGTGTGTAACTCCCTAGCTCTGTATATTCTAGAAAAGTAGGGTTTGTTGCTCCTATCCTGGATTTGTTTCTTGTTGGCCTGCTTAAAGAGAATCTGTTATCAGGTTTATGATACCCCACCTGAGAGCAGCATGATGTAGGGGCTGAGACCGTGATTGCAGCAATGTATCACTTACTAGACTGCATGCTGTTTTAGTTTTGATAAAATCACTGTTTCTCTACCAGTTCTCTGAATGATGAGATCTGCATAACCTCACCCACACCACTGATTAGCAGCTTTCTGTGTACACTGTGCATAGGCAGAAAGCTGACAATGAGTGCTAGGGGTAGAGTTAAAAGAGCACATGAATATGGAGGACTAAATGGCAACAGGTTTATTATTCTTCTAATTATTGTCACCTGCTGATAAAACTGTGATTTTATTAAAACTACATCAAGCAGCCCAGCAAGTGACACATTGCTGAAATCAGGGTCTATGTCTACAGATTATCCTTCTCTCAGATTAGCTGCCAAAAACCTGGTGGCAGGTCCCTTTTAGAGCACCTATAAGCAAAAATCACTTTTTATTAAATAAAGCATGTTCATTATTTCTGCGGAATCGCAGCCATAGGATTGCATTGACACGCTCACTTTACGCATGTGGCTATGCTCACCAAAGTGAGCGCTTCATGTGCGGATGGTACCCGGGTCTGGAGGAGAGGAGACTCTCCTTCAGGCCCTGGGTACAATATTTCTGTAAAAAAAGAGAATCAAAATAAAAAATAGGGATATACTTACCCTCTGATGGCCCCGGAGTCCTCCCGCCTCTCAGCGGTGTGACCAACCTGTTTATCACTTTTCCAAGCTATGTTTCAAATTGCTTGGAAAACGCAAGTATTCTGCAAGCTAAAAACCCTTGAAGCTATGGTTGAGCGAAACGGATCGGACAAATTCAAAAATCGCCGACTTTTGGCAAAGTTGGGTTTCGTGAAACCCGACCTGATCCTAGTGTGGGATCGGCCATGAGGTTGGCGATCTTCGCGCCAAAGTCGCATTTCCTATGACGCTTTCAGCGCCATTTTTCAGCCAATGAAGGAGGACGCAGAATGTGGGCAGAGTGATGACATAGTTCTCGGTCCCCACCATCTTAGAGAAGGGCATTGCAGTGATTGGCTTGCTTTCTGTGGCGTCACAGGGGCTATAAAGGGGCGTGCACGCCGACTGCCATCTTACTTCTGCCGATCTTAGCATAAGGACAGGTTGCTGCAGCTTCGTCAGAAGAAGGGATATAGTTAGGGAGGGAAGATTAAGCCCCAAAACTGCTTGTGCTGTAGCGATTTCCACTGTCCAACACCACCATTTGTTTGCAGGGACAGTGGAGTTTATATTTTTGTGCATCAGCTCTGTAGCTTATTAGGCTGCCCTATAAGGCTCCCTGATAGCTGCATTGCTGTTTGTACGCCGCTGTGCAAACCAACTGCTTTTTTAAAAGCAAAAATCCTGTTGCTCCTTTCTGCACAGTTATCTTGTTTATTTGTCCACACTTTTGTGTGCAGCAGTCCTTTTTATTGCTGCCATACTTTTCCTGAGATCATTGTAGGGAGATGGAAATTGTACTACAGTCCTTGTATTTTTTTCATATATCTTCCAGCCACTTTCTGCCACTGCATCGATTCAAAGTGACAGGAGACAGCATTTGTCCAGTATGGTTACGAACTACTTTTCCGCCATTATCGATGTTCTCCCTCACAGGTCATTCCCCTTTGATTACTGGGCATCTAAAATAGACACCTGGCCCGAATTGGCAGAATATGCATTACAGGAGCTCGCTTGCCCAGCTTCTAGTGTGCTATCAGAAAGAGTCATCAGTGCTGCTGGTTCAATACTGACCGAAAAAAGGACACGTCTGGCTACCCAGAATGTTGATGATCTAACCTTCATTAAAATGAACCAATCATGGATTTCAAATTATTTTGCCCAACCTTCTCCTGCTGACACGTAGCTTGCCTGAAAAATGTCTTGCTTTTTGCCTCCTCTTACTGACTTCTCCAATTCCGCCATTTGCAGCTGCTGAATGTCCACCATAGGCCATTTTTATACCTCCCTAAATGGGCTGACTCCCCCCACAGAGCTGTGGTCACCACCTAGGGGGTTCTAGGAGTCTGGGAGGAGGAGCCTATGGCACTAGATTACCTTATTGAACTTATCGGTGCACATGACTTGGAATTGGGCCATTTGTGGGCGGTGCGCGTGCGCGATGGGGCCTGTCGCTGCGGCGCATCGCCCTGATATTTATCCCTCCCCTTAATATACCTACGAGCGGTGAGTTTTGGTGCCGGTTCTATGGTGGTAGATTGGAGCTTGTATATAAAGGGGTTTTTTTGGTGTGTTGCCATGGCAACCATCTCCATGTGCCGCGGTGACATGGCGTAATTCCGGTCATGGGTGGTGATATTTCTCACCCGGGATCCTGATTGGCAGTATCCGGGATTATTATACTAGCAGCATTATGGGGGTATTGAGTACCAACTTTTCCATGTATACTTCATGTTTGGGACTCTTTGCCTTGTTTGGGGCTCTAGGAGTCCGCTAGGAGGAGCCTAAGACATCATATGATTTTATGGAATCCAGGGGTACCTATTTAGTTGATGTATATATATTTGGGATCCTCATATATCTCCTCTTTGCGGCTCTAGGAGTCTGGTATAAGGAGCTTATGGCACTGGGTTATTTTATTGAATGTAGCGATGCTCGTATCTTGGAACTGGGCCAATTGTGGGCGGTGCGCTTGCGCGATGAGGCCTGTCGCAGCGGCGCACCGCCCCGATGTTTGTCCCTCCCTTCAAGGTACCTGCGGGCGGTGAACTTCGGCGCCGGTGATTTGGAGCATAGTTATATGGGGTTTGTTGGTGTGTTGCCAGGGCAACCATTGCCGTGTGTTGCGGCGGTATGGGCTATTTCCGGTCATGTGCGGGGATGTTTCTCCCCCGGGGATCCTGATCAGCAATATTCGGGATTAGTATATTAGCAGCGGTACGGGGGCTCTGAGTGGGGGATTTGGAGGGACACTGACGTATATTGTCGGGATAGTCTCTACGATATTAGTCTAGTTATATTTATGAGTGCGCTGTATGGAGTAGCCAGGTTACCTAGGCGACCACCAGGCATGCGCAGTCACTATTTCCGGGACGCTGATGGTTTGTGATGGTACGAAGATGTTTGGCTCCATGCGGTAATCTCTTTACAGCTGTTTTTGATCAACAACTGAGTAAGTACTATATAGTCTAGTGTGTGCTAGCCACATTGTTCATGTTACCCCTGATGAAGTCACTCTTGTGACGACACGCGTCGGGCTGACCACACGGGAACTGGCCCTCCCCTCCCTTTGGTGCCTCCTGAGCGGTATGATTCAACCCTGAGTATGCGATATGAACTTGTCCATTATAGGTACACTGCACTTTTGTGTTTAGGGGCCTACATATGTAGCACCTATATTGATAGCTCTGTAATAGCTCTGTCTCTACTTTGCCTGGATTAGAATTTTGTTTCTGTCGGCACCGATATATTTATAGAGGCTTAGGATGCATTTGGGTTAGCTATTACTAGGTGATATTTGTCGCTTTATTATTAGCAGGAAAGGTTTTGCTCGGTGGGAAAGGGAGGCGAGGGCAGATTATCCTGTGTGGTTTTTCTTGGGTTTACGTGTAATATTTCTGTTTGTGAATTCCTTTTTAAGTGTTTTTAATCTTATATATGTGGCTTGTGACATGTTAAAAATAAATTTTGTTATATTTTTGTGATCCCTGCTTCTCTGCATGTTTCTTTTCCTCTGGTTTCTTATGTCTTGTGTTTGACATGCAGCAGGTTGAGCACTGTTATTATAAAATTGGATGGTGCCCTCCTTCTTGGTAGTTTACTGTGGTCACCACCTGGCGCAAGCACCCGTGCGAGTGCCGTTTGCCTGGACAGGTGGGTGTGCCCACTCTTAGGCGACGGCACTGGCACAGGGTCCCTCATAGTACAATGAAGTGTCTCTGATGGTGGCGGTGCACAACCAACGTCAGACACACCGTCGTAATATGAGGGGCCCTGTGCCACTACCGCCGCCCACGAGAGAGAGTGTTCCCCCCAGCTCGAACAGTGCTCTACCACTTGCAATACTTACCTCTCCCTGTTCTGCCACTGTGTAGTCTGTGCTGTTAAATCCTTCAATGGCACTGCCAATACAAATTTGTTGAAATGATAGATGATAGTAAAAATATACAGGGGCCCTGGCCTCCATTTAGACCAGTTAATACTTTGCGCCTACTACCACTGTCTGTTACTCAGCAGAGGAGCCTACCCCAGTACCTAGCTATGCCGCCTGTTTAGTCCTGTTACCAATTTTGAACTGCTTTTAGCCTACTTTTGTATTTGGGCCTACTAACCGTGTCTGCGCCACTCATTACAGTTGTCCTCCACTGAGCAAAGTAATGCCGCCTGTTTAGTCCTGTTACCAATTTTGAACTGCATTTAGCCTACTTTTTTTTATTGTGGGCCTACAAACTGTGTCTGCGCCACTCATTACAGATGTCCTCCACTGAACAAAGCTAAGCCGCCTGTTTAGTCCTGTTACCAATTTTGAACTGCTTTTAGCCTACTTTTTTATTTTTGGCCTACTAACTGTGTCTGCGCCACTCATTACAGTTGTCCTCCACTGAACAAAGCTATGTCGCCTGTTTAGTCCTGTTACCAATTTTGAACTGCATTTAGCCTACTTTATTATTTGGCCCTATATCTGTGTTTCCTCCTCATCCTTCCCATTGCCCAGCCACTGCTAGATGAGTCTGCTGGTACATTGACCCAGACCACTACATTCCCCTTGCACTCTACACAGCTGGAATCTGACCCTGCTGAAAGTCAGGTTCCCCTTCCCGCATATTATACCACCTTACACGGGGACAAAGAGGAAGGTGCAGATAAAAGTGCAGGGTCCTTCATCAGGTGGGGGGGCATACTCGTTGGCGACGTCACTGGCACAGGGCCCCTCGTAGTACGCAAAAGTATCTCTGGCAGTGGGAGGCGCCACCCGCCGTCAAACACACCACCGTACTATGAGGGGCCCTGTGCCAGTGCCAAGTGCCAACGAGTGGGCCCCCCTGCTTGCTCAGGATCACAGCACTTGCAAAGTTGAAATACTTACCTCTCCCTGCTCCACCGCCGTGACGTATTCCGCGTCTCCTGGGCCCACGAAAATCTTGAGCCAGCCCTACCCCCCCACAACTTTAGCCGAAACCCGACTCGATCCTAAAAAAGTAAAAGTCGCTCAACTCTACTTGAAGCTTGTGTTTTACGGGAAAATGCATGTGAATTCCGCATGCGTTTTACCCATGGCAGGGAGTTGCGGAAATGCTGCGGACATTTCTGCAACGTGGACACATACCCTAAAACTGGTTCTGTGACCAAATCAATGTAATGCTGAGCTGGTAGTGTACCTGAAATGAATACTTGAGGGGTCTGGCTACTGTTTATTATGCCACTCGACATGATAATCCCGGGAGTAGGAACAGTTTGCCATTCTCTCATGAAGCGGTTCCATTGACCTCATGCCACCACTAGCAAATACTATCATACTGTAAAACAAAATGGCAATGGAGGTTGGAATGGAGGTTTACACTCTGTGAGTCACACTTATGTCTTGGATGCAGTGATAGCTGGAGAATGCTCTGGAGAACACGTGGCAATGCTTTAAAGAATCCTTCATGAGGGAGCGTTACACCAGCCCACTAACAGGATTACGGTTTGGGGTGGCATAATGTACAGTAGTCGGACCCTAGGGTAGCAGTGCCACATGTTGGTCTTGTTACTGTTAGCAGCCTGTTTTGCCTAAATGAGCTTCTATGTCTACAATCATCTCCGGACTTGTCTCTCATTGCACACATCTGAAATATAATTTGTTGGCAACTGCAAACACAACTGCCAGCAGTTGATCTTGATGATTTGTGTGCCGAAGTGCATTCATAGTGGCAGAACGTTCCTCAGACGACCACTAATAACCTTATCGATAACATGCCAGAGTGTCTAAGTGCATGTATTTCTGCATGTGGTCCTCATACTTATTGATGAATAAATTGAGATGCTTTGAAGTTTGTTTGCATTCTTTCATCATTTTCACATAATCAAAATGTTTATCGATCCTGTAAATTTGATAAATCCAAGACTTTTGTTTCTTGTTGTTTCAATGTTAAGGAGTGTGTAACATGGTGCGAGGCGGTGGCTGTGGGCGAGGTATTTACCTCTCGGGCCACGGCACGTTACATGAAGGTGAGGGTCCTGGCTGGGTGTGTGGACTATGGATGTGCTATGCCCTTGCAGGCTGCATGTTACTGATGACTTCGGCTGGTGCATAGCAGTACTACAGTTCAGTTAGCAAGAGTTCTATTCTCAACCCGTGTCTTCTTTCCCCTCAAAGGAAGTATGTTGCCAATATGGCAAGTACTTTGCTGATGCTCTGGAACTCCAGACTGGAGCATCTGCACCGGTAGGTTTGGGTGACAGGTTTTGTTCGTATGTCCGTCTAATGTATTTTTATATCCACAGCTCGGTGTTGGTGAATGGCTGGAAGACTGACCCCTTTCCTATCCTCTCTGGGGTCAGACAAGGCTGTCCTCTGTCACCTCTTCTTTTTGTTTGTGTTATAGAACTCTTCGCAGAGGCTATCTGGCAGAATAAAGAGATCAGGGGGATCACCGCATCGAATGACGTGAGTTCAAGTGCTCACTCTACATGGATGACGTCACCGTCTTCTGCGCCGACCGTGGCTCAGTCGACACCCTTGTCCAGATGTGTGAGATGTTCGGTCAAGCTTCAGGGGCCAAAGTCAACTGCGGGAAGTCGAAAACCATGATCTTCGGGGATTGGCAACTGACCTCCTCCGCCCCCTTCCCCTTCAACATCCGGCTGGATTACATCAAAGTTCTTGGAGTCTGGTTTTGGGAAGGAAGGAGCGGCCCTCATGTCTTGGCAAGAATGCTTGGTTAAGGTTAAGCAATGCATTGGCCTCTGGAACCTCAGACGCCTCACCTGCGAGGGTAAGGTGCTTGTCCTGCGTAATGAAATACTGCCTGTGCTGCAGTACACAGCCCAGGCCTGGCCCCCCATGTAACCATGTGAAGGGCCATTACCAGGACAGTGTTTCACTTTGTCTGAGGTTCCAAGATGGACAGAGTCAGGCGGGCCGTCATGTACAAGGAGCCATGCAAGGGTGGGAAGGGCGTTCCAGATATCCCCACCGTCCTGCGGTCCTCCTTTGTCTGTGATTGTGTCCGGACCCTGCAAGTCAAGACAGGCTCTGTGGGCAGGTCCATGTCTCGCTTCTTCCTGCTTTGGAGGCAACTCGGCTGGGACAAGTGGGACAGCTCCTACCTCTACAACTGGACGACGCCATGGTTCTACGGGGACGTTGTTCGGTTCGTGGGGGAACACCAACTGGAGGGACTAAAGCCCGACCTTTGGAAGCCCTAAACTATCCACAAACTGATCAGAGCCAAGGACGATGTTGAGGACATCATAGGACTCCACCATGACACGCTGGAAACTGTATGGTCTAATGTGTCATCCGACAGGCTGACCAACGGGCAAAAGGACTTGTCGTGGATGGCGATTCAGGGTAGGCTGCTCGTCCGGTCATTCATGCATGCCCGGAACCTGTGTAAGACCCTGTACTGCCCAAGGTGCCCCTTTGTAGAAAAAACATCTTTGCACACTTTTTGGGAGTGCCGGTTTGCACAGCACCTGTTGACTGCCCTAGAGGATGACTTGAGGAACTCTGTCCCCAGAACAAACCTATCGCACCATTCTGTGCTTTACGGACTCTTCCCTGGGGTTCATACCGTTGGAGCCATCCAGGAGGCTTGGAGCCTTATGAACTGCTTCAAGGACGCTATTTGAGTCGCCAGGAACCGGCTCATCTTGAGGAGGGACAGGATGTCCATCCAGGACTGCCACAGGCTGATCCATAGCCTGCTCAGAGACTATTCCATCGTCGACGGTCCGGAGGACGAGGATGAGGACTAAACCCCTTTCCCCACCCCCCTTTCCCCTATGTGTCTTGTTTTTCAATAAAGCTTCGGGCCTGTGATCTCCCTCTCCCTACCCCCTATTTCCAACCCCCTTCCCTTACCACAGGTTGTCGTACTGTTGTGTTTAACATGCTTTTTCTTTCAGCTTGAGTGTTTTTGTGTAGCATAGGAGTTTGATGTATAGTTAGTGCGCCGTATTCTTATGCTTTGTACAAACGATGTGGAATTATGTGTGTACTGGGCTGCGGCACAGTACATGATTGTTAACTTATTTTTCTTGGAATGCAAGATAATAAAAGAGTTTATTAAATAAAAAAAATATATATTTTTATCACTAAAATAATAATAATAATAATAATAATAATAATAATTTTATTTATATAGCGCCAACATATTCCGCAGCGCTTTACAAATTATAGAGGGGACTTGTACAGACAATAGACATTACAGCATAACAGAAATACAGTTCAAAACAGATACCAGGAGGAGTGAGGGCCCTGCTCGCAAGCTTACAAACTATGGGGAAAAGGGGAGACACGAGAGGTGGATGGTAACAATTGCTTTAGTTATTCGGACCAGCTATAGTGTAAGGCTCAGGTGTTCATGTAAAGCTGCATGAACCAGTTACCTGCCTAAGTATGTAGCAGTACAGACAGAGGGATAATACTGCATAAAGTGTATGAGAACATGATGCGAGGAACCTTTTTTTTTTTTTTTTTTTTTTTATTATAAATAGGCCACACAGGGATCGTTAGGTTAATGCATTGAGGCGGTAGGCCAGTCTGAACAAATGAGTTTTTAGGGCACGCTTAAAACTGTGGGGATTGGGGATTAATCGTATTAACCTAGGTAGTGCATTCCAAAGAATCGGCGCAGCACGTGTAAAGTCTTGGAGACGGGAGTGGGAGGTTCTGATTATTGAGGATGCTAACCTGAGGTCATTAGCGGAGCGGAGGGCACGGGTAGGGTGGTAGACTGATACCAGGGAGGAGATGTAGGGTGGTGCTGAGCCATGGAGTGCTTTGTGGATGAGGGTAGTAGTTTTGTACTGGATTCTGGAGTGGATGGGTAGCCAGTGTAATGACTGGCACAGGGTAGAGGCATCGGTGTAACGGTTGGTGAGGAATATGATCCTGGCTGCAGCATTCAGGACAGATTGGAGCGGGGAGAGTTTTGCAAGAGGGAGACCGATTAGTAGAGAGTTACAATAGTCCAGACGAGAATGAATAAGTGAAACAGTCAGAGTTTTTGCAGAGTCGAAATTAAGAAAAGGGCGAATTCTAGAAATGTTTTTGAGATGCAGGTAAGAAGAGCGAGCCAGTGATCGGATGTGGGGGGTGAATGAAAGGTCAGAATCAAGGATGACCCCAAGGCAGCGGGCATGTTGCTTTGGAGTAATGGTGGAACCGCACACGGAGATGGCAATGTCAGGCAAAGGTAGGTTAGTAGAGGGAGAGAACACGAGGAGCTCAGTTTTTGACAGGTTTAGTTTCAGATAGAGGGAGGACATGATGTTAGAGACAGCGGTAAGACAATCACTGGTGTTTTCTAAAAAGGTCGGTGTGATATCGGGAGCAGAAGTGTATAATTGGGTGTCGTCAGCATAGAGATGGTACTGGAAACCAAATCTACTGATTGTTTGTCCAATAGGGGCAGTATACAACGAGAAGAGTAGGGGGCCTAGGACTGATCCTTGAGGAACCCCAACAGTAAGGGGAAGGTGAGAGGAGGAGGAACCAGCAAAACATACAGTGAAGGATCGGTCAGAGAGATAGGAGGAGAACCAGGAGAGAACGGTGTCCTTGAGGCCGATGGAGCGGAGCATAGTGAGGAGGAGCTGATGATCCACAGTGTCGAATGCTGCAGAGAGATCCAAGAGAATTAGCATGGAGTAGTGACCATTAGATTTAGCTGTTAGTAGGTCATTAGAGACTTTAATGAGGGCAGTTTCAGTAGAGTGTAAAGAGCGGAAGCCAGATTGAAGAGGGTCGAGAAGAGAATTATCTGAGAGATAGCGGGTAAGACGGGAGTGGACCAGGCGTTCGAGGAGTTTAGAGATGAAGGGAAGATTAGAGACAGGTCTATAATTAGCGGCACAGTTTTGATCGAGGGATGGTTTTTTAAGTAATGGATGTATGATGGCATGCTTAAATGAGGAGGGAAAAATACCGGAAGTGAGGGAAAGGTTGAATATTTTTGTTAGGTGAGAGGTGATAGCCGGGGAAAGGGACTGGAGGAGATGTGACGGAATGGGGTCACTGGTGCAAGTGGTCGGGCGAGAAGATGCAAGGAGCCTGCTTACTTCTTCTTCTGTAACTGCTTCAAAGTCAGAGAGTGAACTAGATGCAGTGGGGGAGGGAGGACAGTGCATGGTATGAAGAGATTGGGAGATGATTTCCTGTCGAATGTGGTCAATTTTTTCTTTGAAGTAATTGGCCAGATCGTCAGCACGGAGATCCGTGGTTGGGGCCTGCTCTCTTGGGTTGAGTAGGGACTGGAACGTGTCAAAGAGACGTTTAGGGTTATTGGACAGGGAGGTGATGAGGGTGTTGAAGTAGGTTTGTTTGGAGAGGTGAAGGGCAGAATTGCATGTCTTTAGCATGAACTTATAATGGATGAAATCTTCGGGTAGATTAGATTTTCTCCACAGACGTTCTGCGCACCTGGAGCACCGCTGCAGGAAACGTGTTTGCAGCGTGTGCCACGCTGAAAATATTTTTCAGCCCAAGATTTTTTATTTATGGGTAAAGAAAAGGTCCCATAATTTGTTATACAATTTCTCCTAAATGTGGCAATATCCAATATAAGGCTGTGTAGTACTGTTTGGCCACACAGCAGGCATCAAGATGGAAGCGGCGCACTTTGACCATTGTGGCGCAGATTTTGCAGACTCCATTTGCAGAGCCCCTGATGTACCTAAGCAAAAAGAAAGACTACCTCAAATGACCCGTTAGTGGAATTTACACCCATCTGAGAATTCATCTATGGGAGTAGTGATGATGTTTACGCTATGGGTGTTTTCCCGAAATAAACACGCAGTGGAAGTTAAGTAGTGAAAATTGTGAATATGCCATTGTAGTGGCCATTCTATTGTAGTGACCAATACATTGTGCCCAGATTGTGCTTCTGGAGCAATGCACCCATAAACTAAGTGGACTCTCCTCACTACTTTAACGTCAAACATATCATTGCAAACTGTGGTTTGGGCACAGTGTGGGGCTCAGAAGGGAGGGAAGCATTTGGATTTAGGAGCACATATTTCTCCAGATTTCTTTCGGTGGCAGTCACGTCGCTTTTCCAGAACCTTTGTGCTACCAGTAATGTGGAAGCCCCTATATTTCTATTAACAGGTGATGGACCCGAGAGGGGACTAGTTTTTTTGTGGGTTGAGTTGAAGCTTTTATTGGTGGCATTTTGGGGTAGAGAACATTTTGGATTGGGTCACATTTATCCTCTGCTCTACTCTGAGCACTTACATCAGGGTTTCCATCTAAATATCTGAAACATGTGATTGAAATGAAACCCTCGACAAAACCATTCACTGTAATGAGGCAACAGAGTTACTCTGGACTCCGTTTGGCTTTTGTTTAGCAGTGTCAGCTTTTTCAGAGGTGCACAAAATTGTGGCCAACCATGCTTATGTGAACGCCTATAAAGATGGACAACGCAGGATCATAGGCCACAGATTTTCACCACAGAATGGTATAAAATTCTGTAACACACTTGTGGTGTCAACATCCTCACTGCATCACTAGATGTATTCACTGAGGCGTGCACTTTGTAAAATGGGATCACTTATAGAGGGTTCTGTAGTTTTGAATTGACACCTGCAATCCATTCCAGCATAACTTGCATTTCAATATGATGCTCATTCCCTTCTGAGCTTTGCACTGTGCCTAAAAAGTACTTTCTGTCCACGCATAGTATGGGAGAAATTGCATAACAAATTATGAAGTCAATTTCCTCCTAATACCCCTTGTGAAAATTATATACTTTGTGCTAAAACAACATTTTAGTGGAAACTAAATTTGTCATTTTTGCAGCCCAATGTTACACACTCACATGTGGGTGCTTTTTGTTGTTTTGGCATCATAGCGGCTCTTTAAATACAACATGGTGCCTGCAGTCTATTCCTGCCAAATCTATGCTCGAAAAGTCAAATAGTGCTTTTTCCCTTCCGAACCCAGCCACGTGCTCAGACAGTTGTTTTTCCCCACAATAAATTATATGGTTAATTTTCTCCTGTTACCCTTGTGAAAATGAAAAATGGTTCAGCTAAAGCAACATTTCTCGCAAAATTTGATTTTGTTAATTTGTTGTTTTTATGGCTCTACTTAAAACAATTCTATCTATCACCTGTGGATTCAAGGTGCACACCACACCTCTATAGAAATTCCTTGAGGGGTATAGTTTCCAAAATTGGGTCGCTTGTGGGGGGTTTCCACTGTTTAGGCACATCGGGGGCTCTGAAATCATGGCATTGTGTCTGCTATCTATTTCAGCAACATTTGGGCTTCAAAACTCAATTCATGCTCCTTCCCGTCCGAACCCTGCTTTGCTCCAAAGCAGTAGTTTTCCACCACATATGAGGTATCTGTGTACTCAGGAAAAATTGCACAACAAATTGTATGGTACATTTTCTCCTGTAACCCATGTGAAATTTTTTTATTTTCACGACTCAACTTAATGAAATTCTGTGAAACACCTGTGGGTTCAAGGTGCTCACCACACCTCTAGATAAATTCATTGAGAGGTGTGTTAGGGGTCAAGTTCCCGCTTCTGCACAGCGGGAATCTCGGGCCATCTCCGCTGCGGTCTCCCATTCTTCTCCTGTTGCAGTGGAGTCTGCCCAGCGGAGACGTCGGTCCCAGCGTCTCGCTCAAAGAAAGTACTGGGCAGCGGCGAGCAGATGTTTTTGGGACTAAGTCCTACTTTTCCCATTCTGAGCATGCCCAGGGTAAGATCTCTCGTTGGAGATCAGGGGTCACATGCTCAGATACTGCAGCAAATCCCATTGGTCCTCTAGGAAGGTCCTGAAGGTGCTCAACTTCCGTGGCAGCCTCCCATTGGTCCTTCTGGGAAGGTCCTGTACTTGCTGCAGCTATTAAAGTTTTGCATGACCGCATGGCCATGTGCTAGTGTACATTTGAAACCGTGTGTGTGTTGATGAGTGCAAGTCATTCTTTAAACATAGTAACGAAAAAGAAAATCCAGCTCACCATAGTAACAGTTCCACTCGGAGCACGGAAACGCTGTGTCAAGGCGTGGGGAATCCAAAAAGCAAAAAAAGAATATCCAGCTCAACGAGACAGTGAAAAGTAAAAACTTGGTACTTTATTCACTTCATATAGAAGCAGAGGATAAAAACATCAGCACAATCAGGATAAAAACACTATCTATCTACGCGTTTCAGGTGGCAAAGCACCCTTAATCATGATATCTAGTGTCTGGCCTGTTCCGTACTTTTTATGTAAGAATCCATTGAACACACCGGTGCAATGATCAGGTGGAAAAGTAATCCACTGAGAATGAAAACACCTGGTGGTGAATGTGAACCAGCAATTGGCCACATGAAACAAAAAGTTCACGGAATAGGCAGAAATAGAAAAAAAAAAAAAAGGAAACATATGTACTTTAACTAAACATAATACAAGAATATATGGAACACAACAAATCTTGTCACTAAATAATGTAACAATAATGATCTTATGCAATGACAAATGTCCAAAATGCATAAATACGCAAACTGCATGATGGTAAATTTTTCTTGAGTTGGAAAAAAGCAGAACTTGAGCGGAATCCGAAGAGGAAGACTTCATTGGATAATCAGCATGCATGTCACCTTAATCAGTGTTAGGAGATGCCATCACAAGAGAAAAGGAAAAAAAAAAAAAAAAATTCCTTCTTTTTTTTTTTTTTTTCCTTTTTCTTTTCTTCTAAACAAACAAATTTCTCGAAATAATTAACTAATCCAAAACCTGTAAAAATAATATACAAACACAAATCTGAGAAGCATATATGCAAACACAAATATGATATGGTTGGTGAACAGAGAAACTAAATGACTATAAAAAGTGTATACCCATAAACATAACGTAAGCATAAAAGTGACATAACGAATAAGACAATGCAATACAATAGGATAGTCTGCTGACTAAAGAGTTCGCAGGCTCCGATGTATACATACAATAACTCAGATACCCTTCAGGAGCAATGGACAAATAGTTACATGAGAAGGGTGAAAAACCTGCAGACTGTAACGCTACTAAATATTTATTTATTGGAGTACATCCCAAGAGCGATAACCTATGAAAAAAAAAAAAAAAAGAAAAAACCCTTCTATATGAAGTGAATAAAGTACCAAGTTTTTACTTTTCACTGTCTCGTTGAGCTGGATATTCTTTTTTTGCTTTTTGGATTCTTTAAACATCCCCTCCCTTGTGTATGACTGCTCGCAAAAGGTGGATGTCTGCTGTCTAGCGCCCGACTAAGCTATCTACATTAAAACATACAATACAGCGTTTATCACTGTTACCGGCAGTGCAGCGCCATGCGCTAATAGAGCACTTCTCTAACCCAAGTCTGGGTGGTTGGTGGCGTCCGCCAGTGCGGCACTGTTCGCACTCTTGTGCTTTAATTTACTATTATTTGTTATCGTCTGACACCCAGTAGCGGTGTCGAGGGCAAGTGGTCTAGACGAACACGATTCCCGAGTCTTGGGATTGAGTTCTGTGACTCCTTGCTTGTGCTCTTTGTGCGGTACCACGACCCTGTGACGTAACAGAGATCTCTTCCACCGCCATATAGTGCCGCCATTTGCCAGCAGCAGGTTCTTTCCTGCACGGTGGACCCCGGGCTGCGAACGCACCAAATATCATCTCACTATTTACTCGGTGCGTTCCGCCAGTCCTAGCAAGGTGTGGTTTTCAAACTAGGGTTATTTGTTAGGGGTTTTCACTGTTTAGGCACATCAGGGACTCTGCAAATGCGACATGGCGAAAACAACAATCCCAAATACATACTGTGAGGCAACGGGTTCTGGCGGAAATACCACCAAACAACTCCGGACTCAACAAATCTGCTCAAAGCATATCATAATAACAGGAGGAACAACTGAGCATCGATGAACAATTTCAATAAACTTTATTCAAAAGTTAAAAAGTACCATGTAATGTCAAATAAGTATATCATAAAGTAACAAAAACAAAGATGAAAAATCAAGAAAATGCTGAAAACATAGCCCCCATACCCCTACCCCCCCACCCTGAAGTAACTACCCGACATAGATGTACATATCAGGCCCCTGCCTACCCCCTCCCCCACCCCCCACCTGAAAAGTACAGAGGAGGGGCAAAGAAATAAGGTGCTCGATATAACTAACAATATCGGTATGTACACTCGTTTGCCCCCCCAGACCGACCCCTTTCCCTATGTGTCATGCAGCATAATTCATCAGAACACCATATATTACAAGGTTCATGAGGCTGACATGAGGGCAAAAACAGGGCTAATTCGGTCTATAGAAAAATAGAGGGAACTACCAGCATACCTAGTCTAAGGGGTAGGCCCCCATGCACTCAGCGGTGCTGACCCAACTAGCACAGTAAATATCCAATAACACATGACAAAAGCGCCAGCATGGGAGAGGAAACTTACCGAGTAGCAGGGCAGCAGGGCAGGGTGGGGAGATTGTCGGGAGGTGGTCCCCGACGCGCGTTTCGCGGCCTCAAACCGCCGCTTTTTCAAGGGGATAACTCATATGTGCCCAGAAGGACCTTAAAGTAGCCCCTGACCCCGGTCACATGGCGCCCGGCGGCCAATGACAGTGGCGCTATCGGCGCATGCGCACTGCGTCCGGCAGGTCCCGGCAGTGCAAACCAGCGTCAAGGCAGGCACGCACATGCAGGGAAAGCCTGCAATGTGCGGGCGAGCCCTAGAGACGCTGGTGCACACCGGGACACGGCCGAACGGAGCGCGACACTGTCTCGCCTGCACCAATGTCCTGCGATGCTCTAGCTTTACATCTACGGATGGGACTAGAACATATGATATAAGAGAACGGATTTCCTGTGGTACTACTAACGTGGTTTATTATGCCACGTGTCCCTGCCCCATGGTGTATGTGGGTTTAACCACTCGTGAATTGAGAGTAAGGGTCCGTGAGCATGTGCGGGACATTGGTGCAGCCAGGACAGTGTCTGACATTTCTGAACTCAAATCGATCCCCCGCCACTAGAGACTCCACCACAAATGTGATGCGAAAGCTCTGAGGGTGAGCGGTATCGATGTTTTGCATCTGGGAATTCGGGGTGGGGACAATAAAAAGCTGTTGGCACAAAAAGAAACGAAATGGATAGTGCAGCTTGGCACATTGGCACCAAACGGCCTAAATGAGGCACTAAGTTTTGCCTCCTATTTGTAATTAGTGCTCCATTTGTGTTTATGACGTGGGTATTATATTACACACCTTCTGGTCACTCCTGAACCCTTGTAAATATAGTAATTATAATCCTCTTTGTTTGGGCCCCTATACCCGATTGTAGTCGGGTGGTTGTTTTTAATTATAAGTTTTTTGTGTTTTTATTATTAATTTGTATTTTTTCAATATATTTATATCATTAGTGAACTGATGTGCCTGGCGTTTTCCTTATGTTGCACTATGACCCGCTTAATTTTCATCATCGCTTTTCATCATGATATCACACCGACCTTTTTAGAAAACACCAGTGATTGTCTTACCGCTGTCTCTAACATCATGTCCTCCCTCTATCTGAAACTTAACCTGTCAAAAACTGAACTCCTCGTGTTCTCTCCCTCTACTAACCTACCTTTGCCTGACATTGCTATCTCCGTGTGCGGTTCCACCATTACTCCAAAGCAACATGCCCGCTGCCTTGGGGTCATCCTTGATTCTGACCTTTCATTCACCCCCCACATCTGATCACTGGCTCGCTCTTCTTACCTGCATCTCAAAAACATTTCTAGAATTCGCCCTTTTCTTACTTTCGACTCTGCAAAAACTCTTACTGTTTCACTTATTCATTCTCGTCTGGACTATTGTAACTCTCTACTAATCGGTCTCCCTCTTACCAAACTCTCCCCGCTCCAATCTGTCCTGAATGCTGCTGCCAGGATTATATTCCTCACCAACCGTTACACCGATGCCTCTACCTTGTGCCAGTCATTACACTGGTTACCCATCCACTCCAGAATCCAGTACAAAACTACTACCCTCATCCACAAAGCACTCCATGGCTCAGCACCACCCTACATCTCCTCTCTGGTCTCAGTCTACCACCCTACCCGTGCCCTCCGCTCCACTAATGACCTCAGGTTAGCATCCTCAATATTCAGAACCTCCCACTCCCGTCTCCAAGAGTTTACACGTGCTGCGCCGATTCTTTGGAATGCACTACCTAGGTTAATACGATTAATCCCCAATCCCCACAGTTTTAAGCGTACCCTAAAAACTCATTTGCTCAGACTGGCCTACCGCCTCAATGCATTAACCTAACGATCCCTGTGTGGCCTATTTATAAAAAAAAAACAAAACAAAAAAAAAAAAAACTATCAGGTTCCTCGCATCATGTTCTCATTCACTTTATGCAGGTAATAGCCCTCTGTGTCTGTACTGCTACATACTTAGGCAGTTAACTGGTTCATGCAGCTTTACATGAACACCCGAGCCTTACACTATGGCTGGTCCGAATAACTAAAGCAATTGTTACCATCCACCTCTCGTGTCTCCCCTTTTCCTCATAGTCTGTAAGCTTGCGAGCAGGGCCCTCATTCCTCCTGGTATCTGTTTTGAACTGTATTTCTGTTATGCTGTAATGTCTATTGTCTGTACAAGTCCCCTCTATAATTTGTAAAGCGCTGCGGAATATGTTGGCGCTATATAAATAAAAATTATTATTATTATTATTATGATGCAAGGATCCCATCGACTATCACAATGGTGGAATTGAATACGTCGCTCCCCATCCAATACTCTGGACACTTCAGGCATGCAGCGATGAACATATGTATCGCCTCAAGGAATTGGCGCACAGAGATGGATCCATTCTAATTGATTTTTGAATGACTTTTCTGCATATGTTTTTACATTCATCCCTGTGTCCCATATTTGTGGTGTGTGGGAGTGTAGATTGATGGGTTCCATGACCTTATTTGGGGGAGGCATAGTGGACATTTTATTAGATCTTTCTTTGTATAATACTTTATATCTACATTGGTGGCAGTGCGTGTCGCGCTCCGTTCGGCCGTGTCCCGGTGTGCACCAGCGTCTCTAGGGCTCGCCCGCACATTGCAGGCTTTCCCTGCATGTGCGTGCCTGCCTTGACGCTGGTTTGCACTGCCGGGACCTGCCGGACGCAGTGCGCATGCGCCGATAGCGCCACTGTCATTGGCCGCCGGGCGCCATGTGACCGGGGTCAGGGGCTACTTTAAGGTCCTTCTGGGCACATATGAGTTATCCCCTTGAAAAAGCGGCGGTTTGAGGCCGCGAAACGCGCATCGGGGACCACCTCCCGACAATCTCCCCACCCTGCCCTGCTGCCCTTCTACACGGTAAGTTTCTGCTCCCATGCTGGCGCTTTTGTCATGTGTTATTGGATATTTACTGTGCTAGTTGGGTCAGCACCGCTGAGTGCATGGGGGCCTACCCCTTAGACTAGGTATGCTGGTAGTTCCCTCTATTTTTCTATAGACCGAATTAGCCCTGTTTTTGCCCTCATGTCAGCCTCATGAACCTTGTAATATATGGTGTTCTGATGAATTATGCTGCATGACACATAGGGAAAGGGGTCGGTCTGGGGGGGCAAACGAGTGTACATACCGATATTGTTAGTTATATCGAGCACCTTATTTCTTTGCCCCTCCTCTGTACTTTTCAGGTGGGGGGTGGGGGAGGGGGTAGGCAGGGGCCTGATATGTACATCTAATCTATGTCGGGTAGTTACTTCAGGGTGGGAGGGTAGGGGTATGGGGGCTATGTTTTCAGCATTTTCTTGATTTTTCATCTTTGTTTTTGTTTCTTTATGATATACTTATTTGAAATTACATGGTACTTTTTAACTTTTGAATAAACTTTATTGAAATTGTTCATCAATGCTCAAATGCGACATAGCGTCCGCTATCTGTTCCAGCAAATTTTGCGCTCCAAAAGTGAAATAGTGCTTCTTCCCATTCGAGACCTGCTGTATGCCAAAACAAAAGTTTTGCTCACATATGGGGTATCGGCATACTCAGGAGAAGTATGTCCATTGTATGGTCCATTTTCTCCTGTTACCCTTGCAAAAATGAACAATTTAGGGCTAAAGTAAAATTTTCATTTTTCCTTCCACATTGCTTTAATTCCCGTGAAGCACCTGAACGGTTAATAAACTTCTTAAAGGGACTCTGTCACCTGAATTTGGCGGGACTGGTTTTGGGTCATATGGGCGGAGTTTTCGGGTGTTTGATTCACCCTTTCCTTACCTGCTGGCTGCAATATTGGATTGAAGTTCATTCTCTGTCCTCTGTAGTACACGCCTGCGCAAGGCAAGATTGCTTTGCGCAGGCATGTACTATGGAGGACAGAGAATGAACTTCAATCCAATATTGCAGCCAGCATGCAGCCAGCAGGTAAGGAAAGGGTGAATCAAACACCCGAAAACTCCGCCCATATGACCCAAAACCAGTCCCGCCAAATTCAGGTGACAGGTTCCCTTTAAATGTGATTTTGAGCACTTTGACAGGTGCAGTTTTAAAAATTGTGTCACTTTTGGGTACTTTCTGTCACATAGGCCATTCAAAGTAAATTCAAATGGGATGTAGTCCCTAAAATAATGGTTTTATAAATTTTGTTGGAAAAATGAGAAATTGCTGATAAACTTTTAACCCTTCTCATTTCATAATGAAAAAAAAGCTTCATAAATGATAGTGATATAAAGTAAACATGTGGTAAATGTTATTTATTAACTACTTTGTGTAATACAACTATCTGGTTTAAGGGCATAGAAATTAAAACTTTCAACATTTTCAAAATGTTTGCTAAAATTCCAGAATTTTCACAAATAAAAGCAAAAAAAGAATTTATCACTAACATAAAGCACAATGTGTCACAAAAAATAATCTCATAGTCTGGGATTCGTTTAAACTTTCCAAAGTTATTCCCTCATAAACTAACACAGGTCAGAATTGCAATATTTGTCCTGGTCGGGAAGGTGAAAACAGGCTGGAGAGTGAAGGGTGTGACAAAGTCACTGGTAAAGTGCTGGAGGGGAGATATGTGTCTGTGACGGGGTGTACGGCAGAGCAAGAAGGGACAACAGGCCAAGGGATGATTCCACAGATTTATTATCAAGAACGCTGGAACAACACATGCAGGTAGATCTACAGAGTCCACAATTAGTTAAATAATTAGAACAGAGCCACATAAATGTCCAAACCTGGACAGAGGTACTCCCATACAGTATATAATTATCATAAGAAAAAGGAGTCACAATACTGTCGTGTGTAGCATAAATTTTAACATACTTTATTGAAAAATATAACACTAAAAATAGTAGATAAAATACAGCATATTTCGTCATGGTATGGTAACTATGTGAACTGGTGGATCAGGTAACACCAGAAAACCGCACAAAACACCAGAGGGTTAACGACCAAAGATCTCAGATTCACAGTAATATATAGCAACTAGTACATCATATAAATATGGGGTCCAATCATGGTCTCCCTATCATAGGTGCATAAAGAGGTGCATAAGTACAGGACTGGATCTTACCCATTATGGTCTTGGTGTATGTGCGGTAGTGCCAGCCCCTGATCCACCAGTTCACATAGTTACCATACCATGACGAAATATGCTGTATTTTATCTACTATTTTTAGTGTTATATTTTTCAATAAAGTATGTTAAAATTTATGCTACACACGACAGTATTGTGACTCCTTTTTCTTATGATAATTAGAGTCCACAATTAGTCCAGTGGAACAGGTTCGGGGGCACCTCCCAATAATCCTTGTGCCAGGTAACAAAGCAATAGTCCACAATTAGTCCAAGGGATCCCACAACAATCTCACGAACGACGAGATATGTCCTCAGCTCAAGTCTCGCCCCGTTCGCTTCCGCAGTCCCAGATGGACATGGGGTCTTGCCTCAGCTAAGAATCCCCACTCCTTCTCCTTCAAGGATCAACTCACATCTGATCTCAAAATAAGAATGGATTGTCTGAGCTCCTGGGATCCGCCCATGAAGAGGGGTCACACCTTCTATTCAATGGTTGGGTCCACCAGAAGATTCTAGACTGGTGGGCTCCAGGCAGTCTATGTAATATGTACATTTGACTAGCCACCTGCTGTGAGGAAGAATGGCTATTCCTCCACTAGTGATGTTGACAAAGCTTAATTACATTAGAGCTTAGGGCTGCAAGTATTGGGGGAAGGAGACATTGTTACAGGTGAACTCCCAGCCAAGAAAATACATAAATTACAGCTAATAGAAACCAGAGAACAGTTACATACATCAAATGGCATATTATTCAAATACAGGACATGGCAAAAGTACATATCATGACAATCCCTTCCCCTCCCAATTTGTGTACGTACCAGGGACCTCTACAGGTCGCTGGTTAAGTACACACAGGCAGAGCGTAACTTACATGTGGCTTCATGCAGCCACAAATTGGCATCTTAGCTCTCCCACATCATTGCCCAGGAGAACATCTGCAGGCAGACCACCCATCACCCCAACCACACATCGCCTGACCCCAAAACCAAAGTTCAGATCCACAGTGGCTGTGGGAATAGTCCTCCATTGTCCACCAGCCAGTTCAATGACAATCCGAGGTCCTCGATGGATTGCCTCAGGCCGAACCACTCGGGGATCAGCCAGTGTGAGGAAAGCCCCTGAGTCACAAAATCCAAAAAGTCTCTGTCCATCCAGCACGACCTCCTGCAAGTGCTTACCTCGATGAGCAGAAGTCGTCATAGCTGCAGGTCGCACACCATAAACTCCTAGTGGTGCAACATGGGTGGGTGAGGCAGTAGGCCAGTCCTCACGTAGTGGTGACACGTTGTCCTCCATGGCACTTGGGTGTACATAATTAATAATACGACTGGGTACAGGATTAATCCTCATTTGAACAGCTGGGCAGGAGGCTTGCAGATGCCCCGGCTGTCCACATCGATAACATCTCTGCTGGGTCTCACTCCATCCAAGGCGTCCTCTTGGGCGAGGGGTAAGGGAACCTGGAGGCCGGCTCCCACCTGAAGGTGCTGTAGGGGTTTGAGGACGACTTCTCCATGAGCTGGCTGGGCATGAGGCCTGCAGATGCCCCAGATGCCCACAACCATAACACCTGCGCTCTGCTACTTCCTCTCCTCGTCGTATTCCAGAAAACGCAGTAGAAGCAACTGGAGGCACATTTACACGGGTATCAGCATGAGGTGGTGGCTTAGAGGAATGGGGAACAATGGGGACAGAAGAACAGGGGGCCACCGGTGTTGTGGAGCTGGTAGGCCTCTCTCCATCCTCCAACAGAACCCTCCACTGAGGCTTGATGGTGAGAGCCTCATCAGCTAGAGCTGCAGCTTCCTCCACAGTGGCTGGTCTCCTCTCACGCACCCATTCCCGGATCTCAGCAGGGCACTTGAAGTAAAACTGCTCTTTTAGGATAACCTGGAGGAAGGTCTCCCAGGATAAGGCCTCCTCTGCCTCCAGCCAGCGATGACATATTTGCTTGAGTCTGTGGGCATACATCTTGAAAGACACTTCCTCATCACAGGCTAAAGTACGGAACTGAGTCCTGTAAGTGTCTGGGGTAACAGCATAATGTTCTAGAATAGTCCGTTTAATCTCCGCATACTCACAGTTCCCCTGAGGGTCCATAGCTCTATAGGCTGCGGCAGCTCCACCCTCTAAGAGCCCCACCAGATGTCGGACTCGGTCCCTTTCCGGGCCTTCCATTAATCGACACTGATGCTCAAAGTCCTGGAAGAAGCCCTCAATGTCGCCTGCAGCCTCATTAAAGGGCTTGAAGTCTTTGCGGGACACTCTGGGGAGTTCCCTCATGGTGGGTGCTGGGGTTACAGTCTGTCTGGAGCTTCTAGCTGCTTCCAAAGCGATCTGCCTCTCCAGCAATGCCATCTCCTGAGCTCTGTCCTCGGCTCTGTGAATGGCCTTCCTCTCCTCAGCTCTGTGAATGGCCTCCCTCTCCTGAGCTCTGTGAATGGCCTCCCTCTTATCGTCTATGGTGGCCTCTTCTCCCAGCAATGCCAACTCCTCCTCGTACCACACAACCCACTGACTTTTTTGGGTATTTACCTCTGGCTGCAGTCTTTCCTCCATTTGCTGTGAGGGTCCTTCCTCAGCGTCATCTTGCAGGCGAACTCCTTCCAAAGCCTCAATAAGCTGCTCCTTGGAGAGTCCCTTAAAACGGACTCCTACTTCACGGGCCTTTGATTGTAGGCTCCCCAAAGTCCAGTTCTTGTACTCTGCGGTGTTGGTTCCCGATGTTGGGCCATTGTCCTCCATTCCTTCTGCTCTGATCCCACTGCTTGCCACCAGTTTGTGACGGGGTGTACGGCAGAGCAAGAAGGGACAACAGGCCAAGGGATGATTCCACAGATTTATTATCAAGAACGCTGGAACAACACATGCAGGTAGATCTACAGAGTCCACAATTAGTCCAGTGGAACAGGTTCGGGGGCACCTCCCGATAATCCTTGTGCCAGGTAACAAAGCAATAGTCCACAATTAGTCCAAGGGATCCCACAACAATCTCACGAACGACGAGATATGTCCTCAGCTCAAGTCTCGCCCCGTTCGCTTCCGCAGTCCCAGATGGACATGGGGTCTTGCCTCAGCTAAGAAGCCAGAAGATTCTAGACTGGTGGGCTCCAGGCAGTCTATGTAATATGTACATTTGACTAGTCACCTGCTGTGAGGAAAAATGGCTATTCCTCCACTAGTGATGTTGACAAAGCTTAATTACATTAGAGCTTAGGGCTGCAAGTATTGGGGGAAGGAGACATTGTTACAGGTGAACTCCCAGCCAAGAAAATACATAAATTACAGCTAATAGAAACCAGAGAACAGTTACATACATCAAATGGCATATTATTCAAATACAGGACAGGGCAAAAGTACATATCATGACAGTGTCACTACACTGAAAGGCATTAGTGATATAAAACCCAGAGTTTTATCCTCCAGCACACTAAGTTCCTTGAGGGGTTAAGTTAATTTATATAATGGGCTGACTTTTATGTGGACACCCACAGAGCAAGTGGGAGGATGTCCACCTTATCTCCGCCCCAGGGTGTGGTCTGGGGCTTAAATAGCTGGGTTCCAGAGACAGTCTTGGTTCAGCAGGACTGGATAAAGAATCTCCAGTGTTCTGAGGAGAAAAGATTGAACGTGTGGTGATGCAGAGCGGGCCGCTCCCCACAAATGTATGGAATGTGTACAGCATTTTTGTTTTCTTTGTTGTTTTACTGTTTTCGCCTGAAGGGCTGTGTTTTCCTTTACTCTTCTTGTTCGTTTATGCTGCCATATAATAAACCAACTGAATATTTAAAGAGACAGTGTTCTGTTTTCTACCTCTTTATACAACTGAGTTGAACTGCCACGAGTGGTGTTTTGAATGCAGGCAACATTCCGGCAACACCAGTAGCAGCCGTGGTCAAACCACATGTCCTGGCTAAAGGAGGCCACAAGCCAGCGCACGACATCAGGCATAATGTAGTATATGTTCAAGTATCTCGTGAACGCGCAGCAGCAACCGCTGGCACATCAGGAGACAAGTAAGCTGCTTATCCAGCAGATGCAACAGCAGCAGCATCAGTAACAGCTCTAACAACAGCAGCAATGCCAACAGGACCAGTTCAGACAATAGATTGAGTTTCTTGCCGAGACAGTTTGTGGGAGACCGGAAGCCCATTCCACAAGTGCAGGTGATGACACATCTGTCCGGAAGGCGGTAAGACAAGCAATGCAGAAAATGACGCCGGGTGATGATGAAGAGGCATTTTTTACTTTGTTCAAGCGGGTTGCAGAGCGGGAGAAGCTGCCCCTAGAGCAGTGGGCAGAGGTGCTGGCCCCCTAATTGTCTGGCAAACCCCAGAAGGCTTATTATGACTTGGCCTTACAAGATGCCCAGGAATATGACATATTCAAAACCGAGATATTGGCACGCTTCGGGGTCAGTATGTCTGTCAGAGCCCAAAGGGTTCATAACTGGGCATATTGTGGTAACAAACCCCGTCACTCTCAAATAGTTGACCTACTGCATCTGGTACAGAAATGGTTGCAGCCAGAATCCTCCCCTCCAGTCCAGATGGTCGAGCGGGTAGTCATGGACAGGTTTACTCATTCCCTCCCCAGGCCGGTGCAGACCTGGGTTGCGCAGGAAGACCCCTGAAATGTAGTTTACCTGGTGGGCCTTGTATAAAGGTACTAGGTGGTCAAGAGGTCCCTAAGGAAGCCGGGGGTTGGTGCTTCTCCATACTGGGGTACCCAGTGGGAGCCAGAGTCCCAAAAGAGGGATATCAGAGCCACCACTGGGGGGGAGTCCGATGTCCCAAAGAGCAGCTGTGAGGTTGCCAAAGGCTGCTGGTAAAGACCTGATTTGCTGGATGTATTCTGAGCAGATGGATTGTAGACTAGGCAGGCGCTGCTCATACTATGCTTATCCCACTTGGAGACTGGAGTATCCGCCCAGAGAGGGGCCACAGTCATGTCCCGTGACTACAAATGGTGTGCTGGTGTCAGGACTGTTGGACTCAGGGAGTTTGGTGACCCTGATAAAGGCCACACACCCCCACCAGCTGATCCCAGGAAAACATGTCAGCATCTGCTGTAAGCATGGAGATGTCAAGGACTACCCCATCTCCAGAGTGTCGATAAAACAAGCCAGAGTACTGAGTCCCATGAGGTCAGGGTTGCGAAAAACTTACTACACCCGTGATAATCGAATGGGACTTCAGCCTGTTTTGGGTCTTTTGGGGGAAGGCGAGTATGGTAAAGGACTTAGACAGGAGCCAGTTCAACCCTGATAATTCCCCATCACAGTCAGAGGTGGATGAGTTTCCCATGTGTGCTGGCGGGTGAAGAGGACAAGATGGTAGCCAGTGAGGCCGAGGTTCCTGAACTGGGGGTTTCTGGGGAAAATTTTGGGTCTGCTCAAATGCAGGATCTTACCTCTGATATGGGTATACCGTGAAGATTGGTAGAGCAGCTTAGTATACATTTTTTGCAAAAAACGTATCAACCAAATACCCTGTTATTTACATCTTTTACTAGCACTTGCGGATTACTGCAAACATTTTTTCAAACTGAGTGTTTTTGGTTTTACCATTCTCTTTTGTGTCTTCAGGTTTCTTGGTGGTGTGTGAACATGTTCTTACAGACTTGTTCACTGTGCAAGTAGCCCATGTGTTCCTGTTTCCATGATTGTTTTCTTGTGTCTACAAGACTGGGGAGTTCCACCACTCCTCTTGGGCTAGCTGCACAAAAGCTGTTCTGCCCTGTATGCACACATGGATTTTTCCTCTCTGAACCCTGTTCACACAGGTAATATACAGATGATCAGGTTTTTAAATACATCAGATAGGGATTGCATACATTAGTTAGGACTGCTCTGATATGGGTATACCGTGAAGATTGGTAGAGCAGCTTAGTATACATTTTTTGCAAAAAACGTATCAACCAAATACCCTGTTATTTACATCTTTTACTAGCACTTGCGGATTACTGCAAACATTTTTTCAAACTGAGTGTTTTTGGTTTTACCATTCTCTTTTGTGTCTTCAGGTTTCTTGGTGGTGTGTGAACATGTTCTTACAGACTTGTTCACTGTGCAAGTAGCCCATGTGTTCCTGTTTCCATGATTGTTCTCTTGTGTCTACAAGACTGGGGAGTTCCACCACTCCTCTTGGGCTAGCTGCACAAAAGCTGTTCTGCCCTGTATGCACACATGGATTTTTCCTCTCTGAACCCTGTTCACACAGGTAATATACAGATGATCAGGTTTTTAAATACATCAGATAGGGATTGCATACATTAGTTAGGACTGCTCTGATATGGGTATACCGTGAAGATTGGTAGAGCAGCTTAGTATACATTTTTTGCAAAAAACGTATCAACCAAATACCCTGTTATTTACATCTTTTACTAGCACTTGCGGATTACTGCAAACATTTTTTCAAACTGAGTGTTTTTGGTTTTACCATTCTCTTTTGTGTCTTCAGGTTTCTTGGTGGTGTGTGAACATGTTCTTACAGACTTGTTCACTGTGCAAGTAGCCCATGTGTTCCTGTTTCCATGATTGTTCTCTTGTGTCTACAAGACTGGGGAGTTCCACCACTCCTCTTGGGCTAGCTGCACAAAAGCTGTTCTGCCCTGTATGCACACATGGATTTTTCCTCTCTGAACCCTGTTCACACAGGTAATATACAGATGATCAGGTTTTTAAATACATCAGATAGGGATTGCATACATTAGTTAGGACTGCTCTGATATGGGTATACCGTGAAGATTGGTAGAGCAGCTTAGTATACATTTTTTGCAAAAAACGTATCAACCAAATACCCTGTTATTTACATCTTTTACTAGCACTTGCGGATTACTGCAAACATTTTTTCAAACTGAGTGTTTTTGGTTTTACCATTCTCTTTTGTGTCTTCAGGTTTCTTGGTGGTGTGTGAACATGTTCTTACAGACTTGTTCACTGTGCAAGTAGCCCATGTGTTCCTGTTTCCATGATTGTTCTCTTGTGTCTACAAGACTGGGGAGTTCCACCACTCCTCTTGGGCTAGCTGCACAAAAGCTGTTCTGCCCTGTATGCACACATGGATTTTTCCTCTCTGAACCCTGTTCACACAGGTAATATACAGATGATCAGGTTTTTAAATACATCAGATAGGGATTGCATACATTAGTTAGGACTGCTCTGATATGGGTATACCGTGAAGATTGGTAGAGCAGCTTAGTATACATTTTTTGCAAAAAACGTATCAACCAAATACCCTGTTATTTACATCTTTTACTAGCACTTGCGGATTACTGCAAACATTTTTTCAAACTGAGTGTTTTTGGTTTTACCATTCTCTTTTGTGTCTTCAGGAGCCAGTTCAACCCTGATAATTCCCCATCACAGTCAGAGGTGGATGAGTTTCCCATGTGTGCTGGCGGGTGAAGAGGACAAGATGGTAGCCAGTGAGGCCGAGGTTCCTGAACTGGGGGTTTCTGGGGAAAATTTTGGGTCTGCTCAAATGCAGGATCTTACCCTAAAAGGGCCTTTGAAAATGTGTCTGTGATTGATGGGGTTGCTCAAGAATCGGGGGCTGACACCAGGCACCCACACTTTGCAGTCAATGGCTGTTGTATCAAGTGACTACACTAAGTGGGGGTGAGATAGTGGAGCAGCTGTTCATTCCAGGACCCTACCGGTGGAAGGTTTTAGACATTGCCCATTCGCATATTTTGGGGAAACATCAGGGGATAGAGAAAACGCAGGAGAGAATAATGCAGAGGTTCTATTGGCTGGGATGTTATAGGGTGATCCTGAGTTATTGTAGGCCCTGCCCCACCTGTCAGATTACCGCTCCCTCTTCTCATTTCCAAAGTCCCCTAGTCCCGTTACCTGTAATAGAGATCCCATTTGAGAGAATTTCCATGGACCTAGTAGACCCTCTAGTTAAGTCTGCGCAAGGGCATCAATACATCCTAGTGGTCACGGCACGGATTATTGAAGCAGTGCCACTAAACAACTCTTTGGCGAAGAGTATCGCACAGGAAATTGTACATACTTTTGCTACAATGGGCATGCCAAAGAAGATTTTGACAAACCAGGAACCACTTTAGTGAAAAAGGTAATGAGGAAGTTGTGTAAGGTCATTTAGATTGCCCAGCTGCGAACCTCAGTCTACCATCCGCAGTCAGACAGCCTAGTAGAGCGCCTCAATAAGACCTTAAAGGCAACGCTCAAGGTCTTTGAGAAGGACAGATGAGACTGGGGCTATATACTTTGGTTTCTGCTCTTCTCAGTCAGAGAAGTCCAACAAGCCTCCACTGGATTCTCATCGTTCGAGCTCCTGTATTGTCTCCATCCACGAGGGCTTCTGGAAATCGCCAAGGAAACCTGGGAAGCTGATGTCATGCCACACCAGATTTTCATAGAGCATGTCGCAAAGTTACAGGAGAGGATGGTAAAAGTAATGCCTATTGTGAAGGAGCACCTTATCCAGGCATAGAAGGCACAGGCAAGGATGTATAACCACTCAGCAAGGCTGAGGCAGTTAAAGCCAGGGGACCGTGTGCTCGTGCTTATCCCAAAGCTGGAGAGCAAGTTTCTAGCCAAGTGGTGGAAAAACTGGGCAAAGTGAATTACAAGGTACACCAGCCAGGTCGAAGAAAACCTCACCAAATATACCACGTGAACTTGCTCAAGCAGAGATTCCCGCGAGAGCGGGAATTGCTGTAAACCCTTTGCCTAGGAGCTAGTTCCAAAGCCACAGTGGACAATGTCACCATTGCAGAGACTCTAACGCCAGCCCATAAACAATAGTGTTGGAAGCTATTGCAGCAGAACCGTGACCCGTTCACGGAGTTGTCTGGGCATAAGCAGGTGGTGCAGCATGAGGTGTTAACAGAATCGCATGTAAGGGTGAACCTCAGGACCTGTAGAATTCCTGAAGCATGTCGGGAGGTAATATCAAATGAAGTGAAGAGAATCTTAGACCTCGTGGTGATTGAGGAGTCTAAAAGTGGATGGTCGAGTCATATCATCCTCGTGCCGAAGCCAGACAGTGAGTGGTGGTTTTGCAATGACTACCGCAGGTTGAATGAGGTCTCCAAATGGGATACGTATCCGATGCCCTGCGTGGACAAACTCATTGTGAGACTAGGAACCACGATGTACATTACAATTCATGACCCGATGAAGGGCTACTGGCAAATCCCTATGTCCCAGAGTGCCAAGGAGAAGACGGCTTTCTTGACACCTAATGGGTGTTTTCAATACACCAGAATGCCTTTTTGGACTGCAGGGGGCTCCAGCAACCTTCCAGAGCGCTATGGATTGGATCCTGGGTCCTCATAAGAAGTATGCTGCAGCCTACTTAGATGACATTGCAGTCTTCAGTCCTAACTGGGGTAGTCATCTAACAAAGGTACAGGCAATACTGGATGTGTAGAGGAAAGAGATGGCTTTCCAGGAGCTGAAGCAGGCTCTGTGCAAACATCCAGTTCTGGTCGCACCAGACTTCAGCAAGGAGTTCGTGATCCAGACTGATGCATCAAAATTCAGCTTGGGAGCTGTGCTGTCTCAGGAAGTTAATGGGGAAGAGCATCCCATCCTGTATCTGAGCTGGAAGCTTTCTTCATGTGAGAGAAACTATGCCACCATCGAGGAGTGGGCTTAGCAATAAAGTGGGCCATAGATAGCCTGAGCTATTACCTGCTACCATAGGTTAAAGCTAGTACCTGACCATGCCCCTCTGAGAGGGTTGAGCCAGGGAAGTTGCACAGGAATGCAGATGGACTGTGCCAACTCTACTGCTTAACAAGTGAAGGTGAAAAAACCCCTGGGCAAAGGGTGGGGGATATGTGACAAAGTCACTGGTAAGGTGCTGGAGGGGAGATATGTGTTACTACGCTTAATGGCGTCAGTGATATAAAGCCCAGAGTTTTATCCTCTAGCATACTAAGTGCCATGAGAGGTTAAGCTAATCTACATAATGGACTGGCTTTTATGTGGACGCTCATAGAGCGGGTGGGAGGATGTCCAACTTATCTCCACCCCAGGGTGTGCTCACCGCTGAGTGAGTTGAACTGAAGGGGTTAAGCTATAGAACAATAAAATAGAGATATCGCTGTTCCAGAAGTCAATTGATCATCCAGCATAGCTGAAATTGGACAGTTTTCATCCAATACACGTAAAAAACTTTGTGTGAATCCTCCCACTGCATGCACTTAGCACTGTGTGGATTTTCCAGTGTCAGTGCCAGGAACAGTGGTCACGTGACCGCGAGTATGCATTATGCAAACTACTGGCCAGAACTTGACTAGGCTATTTTTGACATGCTCAATTTTAGTATTAGTCATTGTTAGTCTGTTCATATTTTTATACTGAATTTGTACTTTGTAACCCCTGCTCATATACAGCATCATGGAATCAATGGTGCTCTAAAAATTAATAATAATCTTAATGATAACTGAGATGACTGACATAACTGATAGGTTCTCTTTAATGTGATAAAATGAGCAAAATTGTTTCAGCACCCTCCCTGGCATCATTGACGCACTGAGCATGCCCTGGCAGGCAGCTCTGCAAATCTCGTGACTCGCTGTGTCTGACATCACCGCTGTTTCCCAGGACATGCACAATGCTCCAATCGAGCTGGAGAGCATACACCATGCTTACTGCGCATTGTGAGGGAGGCAGAGATTTCCAAAGAGCTGGGGGTAATGCAGCTCTTAGAATTCTTGTTACTCATGTCCAAAGGGGTGTGATAAAAGTGGGAAGCTTAGTCCAAGGTAACACAAGAACCCCCCAACTAGTCAGCCAATAACTGACCAAATTATAAAATTTATTTTTGGGAAATTTGCTAGGCAAGAAGTCACCAAAAGGGGCTTGTTTGAATCTACATAAACAGTGGAATAAATACATGGGGGACGTTTGGGGTACATAGGGAAGGTGTCAGGTTTCCTTTGAAAAAACACTCTGCTTAGGCCTCATTCACACTTCAGTCTTTTGGCGTCAGTCTGAAACCGCCATTTTCCTCAAATAGCGGATCCGCCATTTTTTTGGGCGAATCCACTATTTTCCCATAGACATACATTAACGACGGATTGTGGCGGATGGACGTCCGTACCTTCCGCCATGTGACGGATCCGTCGAGATTTGGCGGACGTCATCTAGACATTGACGGACATTATAACGTTTTTTGTCTGCGCCGAAATGGCTGTTCACGACGGATCCGTCAAGTCCGCCATTCCATAGAATGGCTGCCTATGGACGACAGATCCGTCGCGACCGTCATTTGGCGGATCCGTCACCCCAATCTGCTTTTTCAATTACGCATGCTCCAAAAAGTAGATACTTTTCCCAGACAACCCCCAAGTAACGGAGCCGTCAAAAAAACGGATCCGTTAGAAGCGTTTTCTCAACAATTGTGACGGATCCGTCGATCCATCACTATGTCGGAGCAACTGAAGTGTGAAAGAAGCCTTAGGATTTGTTAATATTCCCACAACACAGTTCTGCATCTGTGACATAATGAGCACCAAGAATACTCGATGGACCCATTGACTTATAATAGGATCCATCTGGTTTGACTGAGGTGTCCTTTATCCTGCCAGAAAAAGCAAAGGAGCCAAATAATAGAGCATGTAGCACTAGTAAAGTTACCACTATATATTTATCAGCTTGGATGTGACAGCTGGAGGCCACTTAGTAAAGTTTCTTGAACAATTTCAGTGTGCATGGAAATGTGTGGACGGAGCAAAACTATTTTTTTATTTCATATTACCAAGTTCCGTAAAATTGATTATACAGTTTGTCGATGAGTCAGAAAATGAAAACTGGAAAATAACAAAATTAATTTGCCATGCTAGATATTAGACTGAGACATTTTAAGCATTTAAAGAGGACCTTTTCCAAATGCTAATTTTATAAACTGAATATTCCTGCACATATTACCTGGAATGTAGGCACAAAGGTTTCTTCTTTTACTTTTTCCTCCAGTTCATTGTGGACACACTGAAAGTACTGGGGCCCAATCAGTTAATTTTCTTATTGGTCAACTGGGCATTTCATTTCATTCAGCTTTGTGGGTGTGCACTTACATCCTGTTATGACGCAGTCCAATCATAAAAAGGCAGCATAACAGATGAAAAAGGACACAGACAACGCCTTCCTGCCGACACTTCTTGGTAGGAAAGCGCGAGAGGATGCGGACAACAGCATCATAGTGTTGGAGCTACAGAAAGAGGAGCATCACGAGAGTAGCTGATGACTGAGGACGAGTATCACGCTGGTACTGTGGTTGTATAATTTTTCATCCCTATAACGCTGCCTATTTATGATTGGACAACATCATAGTCAGATGAAAGTACACACCCCAGAGATGAAAGAAATTAAATGTCCAGTTTCATAAGAAAATATTACTAATTGGCACCAGTAATTTTGGTGCACTGTATCTCCACAGTGTGAATAAAAACAAAAAAGTAAAGAAATTTTTTTTTAATCTACATTCCCCCTAGATTACAAATTATAAAATCACAATTTGTGAAAGATCCTCTTTAAGCCTCACTTTGGAGATGTTATTATCCTTGTCTGTATCTTTATATTATGCATTCATTCATTCTTTTAGTTGTCTGTCTCTTAGGTGTGCAGATTAAAACAAAGAAAGCATAATTATGTTTTTCTGACTCTGAAACATAAACTAAAATTCAGTTTATCAAATCCCAGATTGCTTTGGATAAGAAATAAATAAATATTAAAAAGGTACAAACAGATAAGCATGGAGGATTAAAAGAAAGCTGTAATCATAAACTGGAAGTACGAAAATTGATCTAAGGCTTTGCACACAGCTCTACATTAATACTGTGGCTATATGGGGGTGTTCAATGAAATGGCTGCTGATAATATTAATGAAGCATATATTTCAAATATTTCGTGTCATCTAAAGGACACACTTTGGTGCAGGGGTTTTTTTTAGCTAAAGAAGTCTTTGAATTTGACCTAATAAACTGAGAATACGAAGCAAAATGCACATTCTCCTTCATATATTATACTGTTATTTCTATCACAGGAAAAGGTAAGTGGAATGTATCAGGGTATGTGCACACGTTGCAGATTCTCTGCGGATCCGCAGTGTTCGAGTAATACATCACTTCCTGGACTTCTGATGGTAATTTTGATAATATCACTGTTTTATCTGTTGCAGCTCTGCTACTCTTTGTAGTGATGAGCTCTGTAAAATTCTGACTGCAACATTGATTGACAGCTTTCTGTTTACCTAGTGCATAGGCAGAAAGCTGACAATCAATGGTGGGACAAGAGCTTATGATAAAGAATACTAGCAGAGCTGCAGCAAATAAGTGTTTTATCAAAACTACATCCAGAAGCTCAATAAGCGAACTACTACTGGAATCACGATCTCTGACCCTACATTATACTGCTGTGTGATGGGCCAGCAAAAAAAAATTATTTTTAAAGCTCTACTGTTAGCTATCACTCCTAGCTTTGTATTGTCTGCAAATTTGATTAGTTTATCTGCAGTTCCCTTAACTAAATCATTTGTAATAATGTTGAACAACACTGGGGCCAGGACAGAGATGTGTGGTACCCAACTTGAAACACTCTTCCATTTGGATGTGCAACCATCTATTACCACTCTTTGAGTATGATCACTGAGCCAGTTATGAATCCACCTAACCGTAGCCTTGTCAACCCCGTACTTGGTCATTTTTTCAATAAAGATAGTATGAGATACTTTATCAAATGCTTTGCTGAAGTTGAGATATACTATATTTACCAGATTTCCCTGATCCACCCAGTCAGTGATTCCATCATAGAAGGAAATTAGATTAGTTTGGCATGACTTGTTTGCCAAACCCATGCTGGCTCTGGATGATTACTGTATTCTTATCCAAGTACTTACATACATGCTGTTTAATAATTTGTTCAAAAATTTTTCCTGGTATAGAAGTAAGACTCACTGCCCTGTAATTTCCTGGCTGGCTGCATTTTCTTTCCTTTTTTTGAAGATGGGAACAACATTTTTCCTTTTCCAATCTTATGGGACTTCTCCTGATCTCCAGGATTTTTCAAAAATTCTGGCTAGTGATCTGCAATTTCCTCTGATAACTCTTACAGTACCCTAGAAGGTAATTCATCTGGACCAGGAGATTTAAATTATTTTAAATTAACTAAGTGTTCCCTCACTATCAGTTATTTATTACAAAGGATGTTCAGACAAATATTAAGTTGAGGGTGCCAACAATTTTGTCCAGCCCATTTTGGGGGTATTGTGGAATTACAGTATGTCACCTTTGCCTTTTTTCTATGTTTTTTGTGTTGTTTCAATACAAACAAAGTAAATAAACGTGTGTATAATAATAATAATAATAATCTTTATTTTTATATAGCGCTAACATATTCCGCAGCGCTTTACAGTTTGTAAAGTGTATAACAAAACATGTAATGGCAATAATTTTCTGATAGAAAACCTTCATTTTATAGGGGAAAGAAATACATATTGGTACCGTGTTAGCCAGTAAATAGAAAAATATTTAGAATTGAGAGTCCTCAGTGGTTGATACCTTTTAATGGCTAACTGAAAAGATGATAACAAATTGCAAGCTTTCGAGACTACACAGGTCTCTTCATCAGGCAAAGACTAAAACAAATTCTGAAGAATCACATATTTATGCACAACATAGCACAGAAAAAAAAGGGAAAAACCATGGATAAGACAGACCATGGATAAGAAAGGTGACATGAAGCAGAATTACCATGAGTGATAAACAGTTATGTCCATAAATATTGGGCCAGTTCTTAGATAAGGATTGTTTTATTGGGGTCTGGTTCTGTTGTGATGACCCCTCATAGTCTGAGGGCAAGTTCCTTAGTTGATGTAAAAAGACATAAATCCATGCGACACATTCATTCCTGCAGTGAGAGTGTCAAAGGTCATCATCAGTTTATATTCCCAGACTCTTCTGTCTCTCTGAGGTTTGAAGCTACCTTTTAACACAAGTAATTTCATGTCCATAATGTTATGATTTGGGAGACAAAAATGTATTGCCACAGGTAGATCCATTCTTTTTTCTCTTATTGTGTGGCAGTGAGAATTCATCCTTGTTCTCAGTTTCTGCCCTGTCTCCCCCACATACAGACCCCCAGTTGGACATTTAGTACAAATAATTAGGTACACCACATTAGAAGTGACACAGATGAAAGTACCTTGGATCTTGTAGTCCTGATGTGAATTGAGTATCTTTATATTTATGGGAATGTTGACAGCTTTCTTGCATAGGGTGTCTTGCATTGAAATCTGCTGCAATGACCAGGGTACTGTGTTCACCAGACATCAACACAATTTCTATCCTCTCCTCACGTGTTAACCTCTGTGACATGCCAATGGCTGTAAACAAAGACAAATTTGTAAAGAACTCATAAAAGAATAAAGTTACGTTAAAACCAAGAACACCATTGTTTTTCTTGTGAAATTCTTAATAAGTTTGATGTGTCATACGACCCTCTTCCCATTGGAAAAAATAAAGTTGGATCCAAAATGGCCAACTTCAAAATGGCCGCCATGGTCACCAAACATCTTCAAAAGTGTTTCCCCTCCCATATACTAATGTGCCACAAACAGGAAGTTGATATCACCAACCATTCCCATTTTATTTAGGTGTATATACATGGCCCACCCTGTATAATTATACCATTTAATATATAATTATATTACATTACCATTTATAATACTACTATATAGCCGAGGGGTTCAAGAGAGGCCTGGATGTCTTCCTGGAGCAGAACAATATTGTATCATACAATTATTAGGTTCTGTAGAAGGACGTAGATCTGGGGATTTATTATGATGGAATATAGGCTGAACTGGATGGACAAATGTCTTTTTTCGGCCTTACTAACTATGTTACTATGTTACTATGTTATATTACTACTTATAAACCCCATTACATTACTACTTATAATAATGACACCCTGTGCCTCTTAATAGTAATACAACTCCAGAGCAGGGGATACATGGAAATAACAGGGCTCCATAGCAAATGTCTCATCACAGCACATAGGCACAGTAATAGCTGAGCTTACTTCCCAACTTTTTAAGACACAGGAAGGGATATGTAGTGCTGAACTTACAGTTATTTTGCCACTACTGAAGACCCTTAATGTTCTTACCCACTATGATACAGCTTCCTCGGCCCCCATAGAGTAATGTACCCCCCAAAATGCTCCCATACAGAATAATGTTCCCACATCTACATAGTATGATGGCCCCACAAACATCACACATTATATGATCACCTCTATATGAAGGTTCCAAATATCCCCAATTCAGTATGATGGTGCTCTGGAGCCCCAATACAGTAAGATGGTCCCTTCACACAGTATGATGTGTAATGTGCTGCTGCAGTGCAGTATAGTGCAATCTCCACCAGGGGGTGCTGGTGAGGGAAGAGAGGTTGCACACACAGCGTAGCAACACTGAGCAGCAGCACAGGTGCCACAGGTAACAAAAGAGTAGTCAGGCAAGCCAAATCCAAAACTGTCAGGAGCCGAAGTACCAAAGATAACAGCAAACACGTAGTCAGGGCCAAGCAAGAAGTCAGAGCCTACTGGGAACGTGGTAACAAAAACATGAGACGCAAGACGAAGTCGTGGTACAAGCCAGAGTTGAAGCCAGTCAGGGAGCGTGGTATCAGAGACGGAAAACAAGGGGTAAAGTCCAGAGATCAAGTCGAGTCATACACGAGTACAGGCAGAGGCACAAGGATCACTAATTCAGGTCAGGGGCTCAAGCCAGGAAGCATGAACTATAACTGACACTGGCCCGCAGGCTGCAGAGGACTGAAATAACCCAGCCAGCTAGAAAAGGAGGCAGAGGGGATTAACTCCTGCATGACCAGTCCAGAGACAAGACAGCTGAAAGCAAACTCAGGACTGGATCATGACATGATGGTTTTCCAAAGCCCTAATACAGTATGATGGTCCTCCACAGCCCCAATACAGTATTATGGTACCCCACACAGTTTGATTGTGCCCCACAGCCCTAATACAGTATGATTGTCCCACTCAGCCCCCATATGGTTTGATAGTCCCCCAACACAGTATGGCGGTCCCTCACAGCCTCAATACAGTATGATGGGCCCCCACAGCCTCAATAGAGTGTGATGTTCCCCCACAGCCCCAATACAGTATGATGGCCCCCACAGCACCAATACAGTATGATGGTCCCCACAGCCCCAATACTGTATGATACTGTATGATGGTTCCCCACAAAAAATATAGTGTGATGGTCCCTCTTATCCCCCATATGATGGTACTTCACAGCATCCATATACGTTAAACTAGATGAAATGTGGATTAAATCCACGCTGCTGTGACAAATAATGGATCCAGATATAATTGTAAGGTGTTCGGGTGGTTTATTCAACGTGTTTCAAAGCTCATGGCTTCTTCTTCAGGAAGTTTCCACACAAACAAACTTCCTGAAGAAGAAGCCATGAGCTTCGAAACGCGTTGAATAAACCACCCGAACACCTTACAATTATATCTGGATCCATTATTTGTCGCAGCAGCGCGGATTTAATCCACATTTCATCTAGTTTAACGGTTCTGAGAGGTCGCAGCGCCGACCTGTGGATCTGCAGCAGCTGACAAACTACACGCCTGTACTGTGTACCACCAGGTGAGCAGTTCTCTCACAATTGATTAGAAGCAATCCTGGGGATAAGACCCTATTTGCGCTTTTTTGTCTCCTATTTTTCTATACTAACAGCATCCATATAGTATGATGTTCCCTCACGGTTCCCATAAAGTATTATGTTCCACCACAGCCCCCATATAGTGTGGTGATTCACCCAAATTTCCTATATAGTATTGTGTTCTCTCACAGCCCTAATATCGTATGATGTTCCAAAACAGCCCACATATAGTATTATGGTCCCTCACAGCTCTATAAATACAAAAAATATATTTGTGCTCTACTGTGATATTTGTTAGCTGCAATGCATGAAGGTTATGTAGCCTGTCATGGGCTCGATGGCATGTAACCCTTCTCTGAGCAATGCAATCTTCTGCAATATGTAAAATAGCGAATTTGCCAACTTCATCAATTTGCTCATCTCCAATTAAATACTAATTTGAATCCACATACTAAGTTCATTACAAGAAGATAAATATTGTGAATAGATTTAAGGAAGTGACACAGTTTTAACTTCTGAATGTTCTGTAAAAATGTCAAGTGTTGCCTAAATACTTTCCACATCCAGTTAACTAATCGTTTTAATCCTAGAATAAATAATAAATGCATTTACCTTTGAAATTATTCTGCAATTAATTTCAATTTTTTTTTACTTCTGTGTTAAATGACTGCTTGATATGATCCATACTAACTAGTCTTTTTGTTGGCAATATTAAGTAATAACCACATACTTTAACACTGAAAAATATAAGAAAAATAATTGTCACACAATGAAGTAAAATGTTTTCAAAACATTAAAGCCCTAATTCATCAAACAGATTATGTTTCCAGAACTCTGGTGTAAAATTTCTTGAAAAATTGCAAAATGCCCAGAAAAAAATGACACCAAAATATAGCAACTCATGTTGTTTTTTCCCCCAGTTCCGGACAGCTCCAATAAAGTGGTTGAAGCTGATGGCAATGGTTTCCTGACAAATTCATCATAATTGAATTTAATAAAACAATAAAATTTCTCAATACTTTAGTTGCTCAAAAATCTGTGGCAGTCCCTGGATGGAGAAAAATTTCTGGTGGAGGCGCAAGGCAGGAGGCGCAAGGTAGTTGTAAGATGCACCAAATTAAAATATGCACGCCTCTAAATGAATTTGGCACATCTTATCCCAGTGCTCCATTCATTAAAACTAGTGTACAAAATGCCAGTCTTAATGATTCAGGGTCTTAGTGTGTGTGTTTATTTTTTCTTTTTACTGAAGCCATATACATTGAAGAGTTGCTGTATTTTAATCTTATCCTGTAGTAAAAGAGGAAAGATGGAAGTATTAGAAACTGTATAATAAAATATAATGACAACCTTTACATGTGCTATCATAACAAAATTTTCAATAGCAACCATTTTGGAAAGATTGTCCAAGAACAGCTTCTTTATTAAAAGCAAAACCCTTGTTTTTAGGAGACCAAAAAATGCATGTATTGATATGTCACTAATGATGTCACCAGTTTTTGTACTCTTAGATTAATAACCTTAATTAAGCAAGTTATTGATTTGTATCCCAAATGACTAAAAATGGGAGCTCACCCCCATTCCTGTTAGTGACCCTCATGGTACACCTGTGGCTATAGTTCCGCACTGCATTCTAGTTGGCCACGCTGTATATGGAGGACACAAGATTGCTCTTTGTATGATGGACATGTAGCCACAGTCTATATGGTGTGTATGTGTCTACACTGTATATTGAGGGCTACACTGCTTTTATGCAGCATTTGAATGGCGCTTTATTGTGATTTATGAGGGGATAGCACAGAGTAGGAGGCGATAGACTCTATAATTGGCAATGTTAAAAGTATGGTGAAATCCTGTACCTAACTCTCACCAATACTATTCCTCAATAATAATCTCCTTATACTATTCCACTCTCATACAGCGAGTATCCCCAACCTGGAGTTCGTGAGCCACAATTCAAGTTTAAATGTAGATAAATGTAAGGTCATGAGCTTTGGCAAATGAATTCAAGTGTATATAAATGTAATAAATGGTAAAACAAGGAATAAAACTGTCATTGAAAAAGAATTGGGCATATAAGTGGATGGCAAACTAAACTTTAGTGACCAGTGCCAGGCAGCTGATGCCAAGGCAAATAAAATAATGGGATGCACTAAAAGCTGCATAGATGCCCATGAGGAGAACATAGTTTTGCCTCTAACAAGTCATTAGTCTGGCCACACTTAGAATACTGAGTACAATTTTGGGCTCCAGTGTATAAGAACCACATAGCTGAACTCTAGGCGCTACTCTGAACTCTAGGCCACTGGCTAGTGGCTTGCTTCATCACCAGGATGGATAAATGTCCTCCTCTTGCCAGTTACCTTTGCCTTTTGCTGTCATCTACTTGAGACTTTGTTTTGGGTTTTCAATGCTTTTATAAGGTTGTCTAATGTTCTCAGTTACAGTATTCCCATATTATCACTGTTTGCCCTTAAGGTGTTAGTTCTTCTTTTATCTTCCATTTTGTGTTCCACAGTTCTAGCTAGGACCCCTACCAGGTCAAGCCCATCTTTTCATAATTTTACCTAATTGTTACATACATTTCCTGGTACTGCAATCACACCCATTACTCAGTCCCTCTCTTAATTTGATATTTGTTGATTTTATAGTTAATCTGGAGTGTCCTTCCTGTAGTAGCAGGTTTATCACTTGTTAAGCTAACCAAGTTCATCCCAACCCCTTCCAAAACTTCACAATAGCTACTATATATTCGATTGTATTGACCCTTACAAGCCAACTAGTCCCTCCAGTGTTACTACATATTGCTACTTAGCACACTGTGTTCAGTCATCTACAATACCTGTCATGCTCCACTCCTTGTTTCCAACATTTAATTTGTCACTCCACCTCATCAAAATGTTCTACCTAACCCAACCTTTAACCTCCTCATTTATCTAAGAGGACACAAAACAACTTACTGTTCCTTCACTTGGACTCCTAAAACCAAGCATAGGCCACAGTTGAAGCATTTGTATGAAATCCAATTATCATTAGCACCATACCACTAACAATCCTATCACATAATGTGCGAGGCCTTAACTCAACGCACAAAAGCACTAAAGCTTTCTGCTATTATAGATTTTTTAAGAGTAAATGTGTTCTGCATTCAAGAGACACATTTTCTAAACCATCATATCCAAAGTTCATATCCTCCTATTACCCACTTTTCTATACCGCCAATGCTTCAAATAAAACTAAAGGGGTAGCTATTTGGTTTAAAAAATCTCAACCGAACTGGTGACTTTTATCTCCTACTACTACCAATCTACCTTAATTTCTCATCTGCTTTACCTAGTCTCTGTACATGCTGAAGGCAATATGTTGCTTTGTGGTGACTCAAATTGTACACTTGATCTTAGGCTCAATAAGTCTTCGGACTCCCAGCCCTCAACTGCCCCATCAACTCCTCTTTCATCCGGCTCGGTGTCCCTCAGCAAGCAATTTTATCAGTGGACAGACTTATAGAGAGAGATGCAGCCTTTGGTCAAAGATCATATGTATTTTTCTCCACGTCATTTTGCCTATACTAGAATAGACCATATATTCGCTCACCCAGCCTTCATAGCTAACATAAGAAACATTTCCATCCTTTTCACTCCTTGATCAAACCATTCCCCAATTAAATTGAGCTGCTCCTCACTCCTGGATGCTGAACAATTTCTTGCTGTCCTATACAAAAATTTTCAAAAGACTGAGTAACCACCTTCATGATTACTACTCTTTGAAACAGCAGACAGCCACACATTTTCCTTTTGGGAAGCTCATAAAGTAGTGCTCAGAGGCTTCTGCAATCAAGAAGCTGCTTGCAAGAAAAAACTAAAACTTGCTAAAACAGCTGATCTTGAGAATAAGATGTCAGCATTAGAGTCCCAGATGAAGACCTCAACCCCTTTTTACATATCAAGATTACACAAACGCATCCTGAACTACATCTAAAGGTACCTTCACACTGAACAACTTTCCAATGAGAACGACAACGATTCGTGACGTTGCAGCGTCCAGGATAGCGATTTCGTTGTGTTTGACACGCAGCAGCGATCAGGATCCTGCTGTGACATCGCTGGTCGTCACTGAAAGTCCGGAACTTTATTTGGTCGTCAGGTCGGCGTGATTCGTCATGTTTGACAGCAAAAGCAACGATGCCTGCAATGGTTTTCAATGGAGCGAACAACCAGTGAGAACGATAAGTACGTCACTGGATCACTCCTGCATCGCTCAGCTGTTGCCGGTGTTTGTCGTCTCCTAGCGACCTAAACAGCGACGCTGCAGCGATCGGCTCGTTGTCTATATCGCTGCAGCGTCGCTAAATGTGACGGTACCTTTACTCTGCCTCTCCAAAAATGCACACAAAACCACACACAAAAATAGAAGCATTCCTTAACTTTATTTCCCTTGTAGTCCTTAACCCCAACATATTTGAGCTCTTAAATCAGGCCATCACCTCTTCCGAAATAGAAACAGCTATTCATCAGCTAAAACTCAATAAAGCTCAGAGCCAGATGACCTTTCAGCTCTGTACTATAAGAAGTATAAACTCTACATATGTCTGAAAAACCATGAAAGAGGGCACTTCACAGTACTATATATCAAATAATCCCACACCAATACTGGTGGGAAGAAAGAAGAGATCCCAATGATAAAAAACCAATGTTTATTAATATAATTAAAACACCATAAAAAAGCAAAGTAGCCGTCGGGGACACCAGCAAACAAGGAAAAATAAAAATACACTCAGATGATGCCAGAAGCTATATAAACAAAGATCCCAGAAACAGGAATAACAATATACACATAAGTACAATGCATACCAATGTAAATACCGCCAATAGGTAACCATAGATTCCACCATCCACCAATTCAAAATACCAGTCTATGCACAGTGGCGTTATTGTGGCAAGAGGACAGTGTTACTATTGTGGGATTTCTGTGATCATAAAGATTTCCTGGCTGAACAAAAGCGACTATGCTGGCCATTAGTATTAAAGAAAGTAAAGAGCGATCATATTACCTTGTCAGGTGGCGTCCCCTCACCCCGACGCGCGTTTCGCCTCCTGCTTCTTCCGGGGGCGTGCCGAGGTGAGGGGTAGCCATGCTTTATATATGAGAGGGAAAAGTATCCCAGGAACACCGGCAGCTGGCGGCGCATCAACGCGTGGCTCCACCCCCAAGATGACGCGCTTCTCTTTCGCCGCTCAGTGACACGCAAGCCTTAGCCTGCGTGTCAGTGTGTGAGCGTTTCAGGGAGCGACGGTGAGCTGGAGCCACTGCGCATGCGCACCTGCCTATTGGACGGGAAAGAAGAATATAACCACACAGCGGCACGATAAAAAAGAGGAAAAAGGGGAAATGTGATAACACCAATCCCCAGGTTTACCCCAAGGGAGCCTTATACAAAAAGATATGCGGGAAGTGAGAAATAAAGCTAATTAATTAAAATCTTTTAAGTGCTGGTGACAGTGCCAATAAAGATAATGAAACAATGAAATAAAGTAAAAGTGTTTATTAAAAGAATATATAGTGCGAACGAATAATTAAATGAATGTGCCCGAATACATAAAGGGATATTACCCTAAAAGGTATCACTATAAGTTACAAAAAAGTGGGACACCCAAATAATACACGCACCAAACAGATATAAGTGAAAAAATAAATGAAAATAAATAAAATAAAGTAAGATGAAGAATCAAGAAGGAGGAAGGCAACCTATTTGGCAAACAGAAAATGCCACTTAGTATCAATTCTACACTACCAAATACAATAAACATATTTAACCCTATATCTCCCGCTTCCAATCCCATGCCCAAAACAGTGCGGGAGTAGGAAGATCTTGTAATAGAGGGGGATGGGAGGTACAAAGTGTGTACGTAGACTACATAGCAAAATTCCAACATACGGTAAAGACTACCTGTGCAATAAAGTGCTTATGGTGTGTACAAAATGGTGATAATAGCATCAAAAAACTTGAAATACAATTACTAAAATGCTTACAGTATATACAATATAATCATGCCAACATCATAATATTACGACATGACTACTCTCATATAAATATCAGTGACCCATGGCCACAAAGATATAAAAGTGAACATAAAATAAAAAGGGGGACTGAAGAACCCCCCCAAAAAAATCACCATAAAAAACTATGTATATATACATGGTAGTACAATAGACCCCCTTTAAAGGGTGCCCAGATCATCAGCATTATAAATATAATAATAATAATAAAAGTAGACAAATCTTCCTTCTTTGTTCTTCATCCAATCTTCCTCTAACTTCTGCCAGATATTCTAAACCACCTATTCCATAGAAGATGTCCTGGATAGATCAAACAGTTTAAAGCCTCTCATATACTAAAAAAGATAAAAATACCAATTAGACAATAAAATACAAGAACAACATATATATATATAATGAATATCAAAACAAAACAATATACCCCTCAACCCCTAAAAAGATACCAATTACAGAAAAGCAGAGAATCCCATACTTTCATTAAGACCTCCAGGACTCAGGGCGCCCAAACGGAAAATCCAGCGGCATTCTAATTGTGCCAGCATTTTGCCTGAATCCCCTCCTCTGACTCCCAAATCTAGTTGGTCAATAGCTTTAAATCTAAGGCCTCGAGATTTACAGCTATGATATTGCTTGAAATGTCGTGGAAGTGACTTTAGCACTGTATCATCCCTTGCATGTACCGCCTTTTCGATATCCAAGATATGCTCTCTCACCCTCAGTTTGAATTCTCTTGTGGTCATACCAATATATATTTTCCCACAAGGGCACACTGCTTGGTAAATAATAAGTTTGGACGAGCAGGTAAGATGCTTGTGAATGTCATATCTTTTTGTACCATCCGCATTACAAAAATGTTTCGATTTGTCAAGGTTTAAACAGGCTTTGCATAGCCCACAAGGGAAAAAGCCAGGAGACAATACACTGCCCATAGAGTGGCTTTTTGGATTAAAATGACTGTGTACCAGCAAATCCTTGACATTAGATGAACGGCGGGCCACACACTGTGGGGTCCGGGGTAAACACTGTTTGAGAACTGGATCGGTTAACAAAACCTTCCAGTGTCTGTTAATAAGATCTCTCAAGTTTTTCCATTGTCCATTGTAAGTGGAAATGAAGCGGACCTGTTTATCATCCTTCTTTTCCTTGACCTCGTTGTTATACAGAAGTTCATTCCTTGTCGTGGTTTTTGCCCTTCTATATCCCCTCCTAATCATTCGCCGACTATACCCTCTGTCCTCAAATCTTGTAGTCAGTTCCTCGCACTGTTTCTCGAACAAAATATCATTTGAACATATCCGTCTCATGCGTAGGAACTGACCTATAGGGATGCCTCTGATCGTATTTTCCGGACGTGACGACCTTGCGTGCAGATATGAGTTGGTGGAGGTAGGTTTCCTGAACACGTCCGTGTGCACAGAACCATCACTGGCAGTTTCCACCCAGATGTCAAGGAATTCCAGACTCCTGCGAGATTTAAAAGTGAGTTTCACGTTAATGTTGTTATTATTGAGTTTTCTCATTAGTGTCTCCAACCCTTCTTGATTACCTTCCCACACAAACATCACATCATCAATATATCGCATCCAGCTTTGGACCTGTCCCATTTCCACAATGCCATCCCCTAAAAAGATATCTCTCTCCCAAGCTCCTAGAAATAAATTCGCGTACGAGGGGGCACAAGAGGCCCCCATAGCTGTACCTTGCAGTTGGAGGTAGATATTATTATCGAAAATGAAGACATTGTGTCTCAGGACAAATTCCAGTAATGTCAAAATCAAATCTGCCAGTCGACTTTCTATGTTGCTAGTCTGAAGAAACCAAGCTGTAGCTGCCAGCCCATCATCATGTCGAATCGACGTGTAGAGGGATTCGATATCCGCAGTAACCAACATTTGATTCTCCTCCAACTGCAACTGATCAATTCGTTGCAAGGCCTGGGTGGTATCCCTAATAAAAGAGGGGAGAGTAGACACAATGGGTTTGAGAAAATAATCCACCACATCCGTGACAATCTCACATAAACCCCCTATACCGGCCACAATAGGTCGCCCAGGGGGGTCTAAGGCATTTTTGTGTACCTTAGGGATCAGGTAGAAGGTTGCCAACTTAGGCTGATAGTCTCGAACCCTGTCCAAAAAAGTTTTTGTAATCAGGCCATCATCATATGCCCTCTCTAGGATCACCACCAACTGCTGTTGAAATAAAGTGGTAGGGTTAGCAACCAAACGTTTATAACAAGTCTCATTTTTCAATAGCTTGTTGGCCTGCCTAACGTACATATCTACCGGCCAAACCACCAGGTTACCCCCTTTATCCGCTGGTTTATATACAACGTCTTCCAAATTTTTAAGTTGATCAAGGGCCAAACGCTCTTCCTTAGTCAAATTATCCCTATATCTCTGAGATTTGGCAATAGTGTGGATTTCATTACTGACAAGACGTGTAAAAACCTCCACTGCTGGGCATAAATTGAGAGCCGGAAAATTTTTGGATTTCACAAATAACTTGGATGGAACTATACTTGCCTCTTGTTGTTCGGCTTCCAAGGATTCCAAAATTTCCACCACCTCACTATCCTCTATGGTGGTTGAAACTGTCTGATCACACCCAGTCGGTTTAAAATGCAATTTTTTCAGAATGATCTTTCGTGCAAACAAATTTAAATCCTTTATCGCAGTAAAGGGATCTAGGAGAGAGGAGGGGGAGAAAGTAAGCCCCTTTTCCAATAAACCAATCTGTGAGTCAGTCAGGACATATTTAGATAAATTGATTACCTTCATATTGTCCCTTGCTTTCTTCTGTCCCTTAGGTTTATGAAATATATCCGCGTATTTACGCCTTCCACTCCTCAGGTGAAAATCGCGGCCATAAGCGATCTCATTGGAAGACCTCCCACTCTCACTTCCGGATACACTTGAGGCGTCCGATATATCTGTTCCTGATTGTTGCGATGGAATCTCTGTTTTCCTCTGTTGCCACTTATATACTCTACACATTTCATAGTCTTTATTATCTCGAATAAATTTCTTCAGTTTACCACCACTAACATCCTCCTCCCATTTATCCACATCTTTTCCCAGTTCTTTGAACCAGGATTCCAGAGACTCCTTGCTCATACCCGCCTCCAACAATTTATAGGTAATCTCCAACTCCTTATCCATGTCTTTAAGGCTAGCAGTGTTATGCTCAATTATAATTTTAATAAAATCCAGAGAGCAATTTGAGGCAGTGTCCATCCATTTTGTTACCAGTTCTTCACTGCTTAAGTCAAAGGTCGGGTACAGCTGTACCCTGAGGCCTCGGGGAATAATCCTCTTGCTTAAATAATTCTCTAAGGAGGCCTTGTTCCACCAGATTTTAGTTTTTTTATGTAGAATATTCTTGTATTTAAACAATAGTTCTCTGCATCCTGCACTGGCATCTTGCGAAACGTGAACGGTACTTTGCTTAAAAATATTATCCGCTTTTGATCGCCAAGTTAGTTCCTTAGCTTTGAAATCCATATTGGATAGACACCCTGTTATAAAGCAGGTGTTTTAATTATATTAATAAACATTGGTTTTTTATCATTGGGATCTCTTCTTTCTTCCCACCAGTATTGGTGTGGGATTATTTGATATATAGTACTGTGAAGTGCCCTCTTTCATGGTTTTTCAGACATATGTAGAGTTAATTGTCGTACTGTTTGTTATAACAGGGTGTCTATCCAATATGGATTTCAAAGCTAAGGAACTAACTTGGCGATCAAAAGCGGATAATATTTTTAAGCAAAGTACCGTTCACGTTTCGCAAGATGCCAGTGCAGGATGCAGAGAACTATTGTTTAAATACAAGAATATTCTACATAAAAAAACTAAAATCTGGTGGAACAAGGCCTCCTTAGAGAATTATTTAAGCAAGAGGATTATTCCCCGAGGCCTCAGGGTACAGCTGTACCCGACCTTTGACTTAAGCAGTGAAGAACTGGTAACAAAATGGATGGACACTGCCTCAAATTGCTCTCTGGATTTTATTAAAATTATAATTGAGCATAACACTGCTAGCCTTAAAGACATGGATAAGGAGTTGGAGATTACCTATAAATTGTTGGAGGCGGGTATGAGCAAGGAGTCTCTGGAATCCTGGTTCAAAGAACTGGGAAAAGATGTGGATAAATGGGAGGAGGATGTTAGTGGTGGTAAACTGAAGAAATTTATTCGAGATAATAAAGACTATGAAATGTGTAGAGTATATAAGTGGCAACAGAGGAAAACAGAGATTCCATCGCAACAATCAGGAACAGATATATCGGACGCCTCAAGTGTATCCGGAAGTGAGAGTGGGAGGTCTTCCAATGAGATCACTTATGGCCGCGATTTTCACCTGAGGAGTGGAAGGCGTAAATACGCGGATATATTTCATAAACCTAAGGGACAGAAGAAAGCAAGGGACAATATGAAGGTAATCAATTTATCTAAATATGTCCTGACTGACTCACAGATTGGTTTATTGGAAAAGGGGCTTACTTTCTCCCCCTCCTCTCTCCTAGATCCCTTTACTGCGATAAAGGATTTAAATTTGTTTGCACGAAAGATCATTCTGAAAAAATTGCATTTTAAACCGACTGGGTGTGATCAGACAGTTTCAACCACCATAGAGGATAGTGAGGTGGTGGAAATTTTGGAATCCTTGGAAGCCGAACAACAAGAGGCAAGTATAGTTCCATCCAAGTTATTTGTGAAATCCAAAAATTTTCCGGCTCTCAATTTATGCCCGGCAGTGGAGGTTTTTACACGTCTTGTCAGTAATGAAATCCACACTATGGCCAAATCTCAGAGATATAGGGATAATTTGACTAAGGAAGAACGTTTGGCCCTTGATCAACTTAAAAATTTGGAAGACGTTGTATATAAACCAGCGGATAAAGGGGGTAACCTGGTGGTTTGGCCGGTAGATATGTACGTTAGGCAGGCCAACAAGCTATTGAAAAATGAGACTTGTTATAAACGTTTGGTTGCTAACCCTACCACTTTATTTCAACAGCAGTTGGTGGTGATCCTAGAGAGGGCATATGATGATGGCCTGATTACAAAAACTTTTTTGGACAGGGTTCGAGACTATCAGCCTAAGTTGGCAACCTTCTACCTGATCCCTAAGGTACACAAAAATGCCTTAGACCCCCCTGGGCGACCTATTGTGGCCGGTATAGGGGGTTTATGTGAGATTGTCGCGGATGTGGTGGATTATTTTCTCAAACCCATTGTGTCTACTCTCCCCTCTTTTATTAGGGATACCACCCAGGCCTTGCAACGAATTGATCAGTTGCAGTTGGAGGAGAATCAAATGTTGGTTACTGCGGATATCGAATCCCTCTACACGTCGATTCGACATGATGATGGGCTGGCAGCTACAGCTTGGTTTCTTCAGACTAGCAACATAGAAAGTCGACTGGCAGATTTGATTTTGACATTACTGGAATTTGTCCTGAGACACAATGTCTTCATTTTCGATAATAATATCTACCTCCAACTGCAAGGTACAGCTATGGGGGCCTCTTGTGCCCCCTCGTACGCGAATTTATTTCTAGGAGCTTGGGAGAGAGATATCTTTTTAGGGGATGGCATTGTGGAAATGGGACAGGTCCAAAGCTGGATGCGATATATTGATGATGTGATGTTTGTGTGGGAAGGTAATCAAGAAGGGTTGGAGACACTAATGAGAAAACTCAATAATAACAACATTAACGTGAAACTCACTTTTAAATCTGGCAGGAGTCTGGAATTCCTTGACATCTGGGTGGAAACTGCCAGTGATGGTTCTGTGCACACGGACGTGTTCAGGAAACCTACCTCCACCAACTCATATCTGCACGCAAAATCGTCACATCCGGAAAATACGATCAGAGGCATCCCTATAGGTCAGTTCTTACGCGTGAGACGGATATGTTCAAATGATATTTTGTTCGAGAAACAGTGCGAGGAACTGACTACAAGATTTGAGGACAGAGGGTATAGTCGGCGAATGATTAGGAGGGGATATAGAAGGGCAAAAACCACGACAAGGAATGAACTTCTGTATAACAACGAGGTCAAGGAAAAGAAGGATGATAAACAGGTCCGCTTCATTTCCACTTACAATGGACAATGGAAAAACTTGAGAGATCTTATTAACAGACACTGGAAGGTTTTGTTAACCGATCCAGTTCTCAAACAGTGTTTACCCCGGACCCCACAGTGTGTGGCCCGCCGTTCATCTAATGTCAAGGATTTGCTGGTACACAGTCATTTCAATCCAAAAAGCCACTCTATGGGCAGTGTATTGTCTCCTGGCTTTTTCCCTTGTGGGCTATGCAAAGCCTGTTTAAACCTTGACAAATCGAAACATTTTTGTAATGCGGATGGTACAAAAAGATATGACATTCGCAAGCATCTTACCTGCTCGTCCAAACTTATTATTTACCAAGCAGTGTGCCCTTGTGGGAAAATATATATTGGTATGACCACAAGAGAATTCAAACTGAGGGTGAGAGAGCATATCTTGGATATCGAAAAGGCGGTACATGCAAGGGATGATACAGTGCTGAAGTCACTTCCACGACATTTCAAGCGATATCATAGCTGTAAATCTCGAGGCCTTAGATTTAAAGCTATTGACCAACTAGATTTGGGAGTCAGAGGAGGGGATTCAGGCAAAATGCTGGCACAATTAGAATGCCGCTGGATTTTCCGTTTGGGCGCCCTGAGTCCTGGAGGTCTTAATGAAAGTATGGGATTCTCTGCTTTTCTGTAATTGGTATCTTTTTAGGGGTTGAGGGGTATATTGTTTTGTTTTGATATTCATTATATATATATATGTTGTTTTTGTATTTTATTGTCTAATTGGTATTTTTATCTTTTTTAGTATATGAGAGGCTTTAAACTGTTTGATCTATCCAGGACATCTTCTATGGAATAGGTGGTTTAGAAAATCTGGCAGAAGTTAGAGGAAGATTGGATGAAGAACAAAGAAGGAAGATTTGTCTACTTTTATTATTATTATTATATTTATAATGCTGATGATCTGGGCACCCTTTAAAGGCGGTCTATTGTACTACCATGTATATATACATAGTTTTTTATGGTGATTTTTTTGGGGGGGTTCTTCAGTCCCCCTTTTTATTTTATGTTCACTTTTATATCTTTGTGTCCATGGGTCACTGATATTTATATGAGAGTAGTCATGTCGTAATATTACGATGTTGGCATGATTATATTGTATATACTGTAAGCATTTTAGTAATTGTATTTAAAGTTTTTTGATGCTATTATCACCATTTTGTACACACCATAAGCACCTTATTGCACAGGTAGTCTTTACCGTATGTTGGAATTTTGCTATGTAGTCTACGTACACACTTTGTTCCTCCCATTCCCCTCTATTACAAGATCTTCCTACTCCCGCACTGTTTTCGGCATGGGATTGGAAGCGGGAGATATAGGGTTAAATATGTTTATTGTATTTGGTAGTGTAGAATTGATACTAAGTGGCATTTTCTGTTTGCCAAATAGGTTGCCTTCCTCCTTCTTGATTCTTCATCTTACTTTATTTTATTTATTTTCATTTATTTTTTCACTTATATCTGTTTGGTGCGTGTATTATTTGGGTGTCCCACTTTTTTGTAACTTATAGTGATACCTTTTAGGGTAATATCCCTTTATGTATTCGGGCACATTCATTTAATTATTCGTTCGCACTATATATTCTTTTAATAAACACTTTTACTTTATTTCATTGTTTCATTATCTTTATTGGCACTGTCACCAGCACTTAAAAGATTTTAATTAATTAGCTTTATTTCTCACTTCCCGCATATCTTTTTGTATAAGGCTCCCTTGGGGTAAACCTGGGGATTGGTGTTATCACATTTCCCCTTTTTCCTCTTTTTTATCGTGCTGCTGTGTGGTTATATTCTTCTTTCCCGTCCAATAGGCAGGTGCGCATGCGCAGTGGCTCCAGCTCACCGTCGCTCCCTGAAATGCTCACACACTGACACGCAGGCTAAGGCTTGCGTGTCACTGAGCGGCGAAAGAGAAGCGCGTCATCTTGGGGGCGGAGCCACGCGTTGATGCGCCGCCAGCTGCCGGTGTTCCTGGGATACTTTTCCCTCTCATATATAAAGCACGGCTACCCCTCACCTCGGCACGCCCCCGGAAGAAGCAGGAGGCGAAACGCGCGTCGGGGTGAGGGGACGCCACCTGACAAGGTAATATGATCGCTCTTTACTTTCTTTAATACTAATGGCCAGCATAGTCGCTTTTGTTCAGCCAGGAAATCTTTATGATCACAGAAATCCCACAATAGTAACACTGTCCTCTTGCCACAATAACGCCACTGTGCATAGACTGGTATTTTGAATTGGTGGATGGTGGAATCTATGGTTACCTATTGGCGGTATTTACATTGGTATGCATTGTACTTATGTGTATATTGTTATTCCTGTTTCTGGGATCTTTGTTTATATAGCTTCTGGCATCATCTGAGTGTATTTTTATTTTTCCTTGTTTGCTGGTGTCCCCGACAGGCTACTTTGCTTTTTTATGGTGTTTTAATTATATTAATAAACATTGGTTTTTTATCATTGGGATCTCTTCTTTCTTCCCACCAGTATTGGTGTGGGATTATTTGATATACTATAAGAAGTATGTCTCATTCCCCACCTCATAAATTATTTTAATTCTTTGAAGGACAGACGGAAACTTCAGGCAGCCTCTCTTTCAGCAGCAATATTTGTGATACCCAAACCAAACTTGGACCACTCATTGCGGTCAAAGTATAGACCGATATCGCTGATTAATGTACAGTGCTTTCCTGGAACTTTTCAACCTTTTCCCACATATCATGCTTCAAACATAAAGATACCAAATGTAAATTTTTGGTGAAGAATCAACAAGTGGAACACAATTGTGAAGTTGAATGAAATTTATTGGTTATTTAAAATTTTTGTGGAAATTCAAAAAATTTAAAGTGGGGAGTGCATTTGGCCCCTTTAACTTAATACGTTGTTGCGCCACCTTTTGCTGCGATTACAGCTGCAAGTCGCTTGGGGTATGTCTCTATCAGTTTTGTACATCAAGAGACTGAAATTCTTGCCCATTCTTCCTTGTCAAACAGCTCGAGCTCAGTGAGGTTTGATGGAGATCATTTGTGAACAGCAGTTTTCAGCTCTTTCCACAGATTCTCCATTGGATTAAGGTCTGGACTTTGACTTGGCCATTCTAACACCTGGATACGTTTATTTGTGAACCATTCCATTGTAGATTTTGCTTTATGTTTGGGATCATTGTCTTGTTGGAAGACAAATCTCCATCCCAGTCTCAGGTCTTTTGCAGACTCAAATAGGTTTTCTTCAAGAATGGTCCTGTATTTGGCTCCATCCATCTTCCCATCAATTTTAACCATCTTCCCTGTCCCTGCTGAAGAATAGCAGGCCCAAACCATGATGCTACCACCATACAGTTATATGAAAAAGTTTGGGCACCCCTATTAATCTTAATGTTTTATAAAAATTGTTTTTTTTGCAACAGCTATTTCAGTTTCATATATCTAATAACTGTTGGACACAGTAATGTTTCTGCCTTGAAATGAGGTTTATTGTACTAACAGAAAATGTGCAATCTGCATTCAAACAAAATTTGACAGGTGCATAAGTATGGGCACCCCACCAGAAAAGTGACATTAATATTTAGTAGATCCTCCTTTTGCAAAAATAACAGCCTCTAATCGCTTCCTTTAGCTTTTAATGAGTTCCTGGATCCTGGATGAAGGTATTTTTGACCATGCCTCTTTACAAAACAATTCCAGTTCAGTTAAGTTTGATGGTCGCCGAGCATGGACAGCCCTCTTCAAATGATCCCACAGATGTTCAATGATATTCAGGTCTGGGGAGTGGGATGGCCATTCCAGAACAGTGTAATTGTTCCTCTGCATGAATGCCTGAGTAGATTTGGAGCGGTGTTTTGGATCATTGTCTTGCTGAAAGATCCATCCCCTGCGTAACTTCAACTTTGTCACTGATTCATGAACATTATTGTCAAGAATCTGCTGATACTGAGAGGAATCCATGCATCCCTCAACTTTAACAATATTCCTGGTGCCGGCATTGGCCGCAGAGCCCCAAAGCATGATGGAACCTCCACCAAATTTTACTGTGGGTAGCAAGTGTTTTTCTTGGAATGCTGTGTTTTTTGGTTTTTTGGCCACCATGCATAACGCCTTTTTGTATGACCAAACAACTCAATCTTGGTTTCATCAGTCCACAGGACCTTCTTCCAAAAAGAAATTGGCTTCTCCAAATGTGCTTTTGCATACCTCAGCCGACTCTGTTTGTGGCGTGCTTGCAGAAACGGCTTCTTTCGCATCACTCTCTCATACAGCTTCTCCTTGTGCAAAGTGCATTGTATAGTTGACCGATGCACAGTGACACCATCTGCAGCAAGTTGATGCTGCAGCTCTCTGGAGGTGGTCTGAGGATTGTCCTTGACTGATCTCACCATTCTTCTTCTCTGCCTTTCTGATGTTTTTCTTGGCCTGCCACTTCTGGCCTTAACAAGAACTGTACCTGTGTTCTTCCATTTCCTTACTATGTTCCTCACAGTGGAAATTGACAGGTTAAATCTCTGAGACAGCTTTTTGTATCCTTCCCCTGAACTACTATGTTGAATAATCTTTGTTTTCAGATCATTAGACAGTTGTTTTGAGGAGCCCATGTCGCCACTCTTCAGTGGAGATTCATATAGGAGAACAACTTGCAAGTGGCCACTTTAAGTAGCTTTTCTCATGATTACATACACCTGGCTATGAAGTTCAAAGCTCAATGAGGTTAGAAAACCAAAAAAAGTGCTTTAGTAAGTCAGTAAAAAGTAGGTAGGAGTATTTAAAACAAGAAAATGATAAGGGTGCCCATACTTATGCACCTGTCAAATTTTGTTTGAATGCAGATTGCACATTTTCTGTTAGGACAATAAACCTCATTTCAAGGCAGAAACATTACTGTGTCCAACAGTTATTAGATATATGAAACTGAAATAGCTGTTGCAAAAAAAACAATACGCTTAAGATTAATAGGGGTGCCCAAACTTTTTCATATAACTGTTTATGTTTGACAGTGGGGATGGTGTGTTCAGGGTGATGAGCTGCGTTGCCTTTATGCCAAACATCTCGTTTGGCATTATTGCCAAAAAGTTTGATTTTGGTTTCATCTGACCAGAGCACCTTCTTCCACAGGTTTGGTGTGTCTCCCAGGTGACTTGCTGCAAACTTTAAAAGACACTTTTTATGGATATCTTTGAGAAATGGCTTTCTCTTGCCACTCTTCCATAAAGGCCAGATTTGTGCAGTGTACGACTGATTGTTGTCCTATGGACAGACTGTCCCACCTCAGCTCTAGATCTCTGCAGTTCATCCAGAGTGATCATGGGCCTCTTGGCTGCATCTCTGATCAGTCTTCTCCTTGTTTGAGATTAAAGTTTAGAGGGACGGCCGGGTCTTGGTAAATTTGCAGTGGTATGATACTCCTTCCATTTCAATATGATCGCTTGCACAGTGCTCCTTGGGATGTTTAAAGTTTTGGAAATATTTTTGTATCCAAATCCGACTTTAAACTTCTCCACAACAGTATCACGGACCTGCCTGTTGTGTTCCTTGGTCTTCATGATGTTCTCTGTGCTTCAAACAGAACCCTGAGACTGTCACAAAGCAGGTGCATTTATACAGAGACTTGATTCCCCGCCGGTTGGATTATATTTATCATCATTAGGCATTTCGGACAACATTGGATCATTCAGAGATCCACAATGAACTTCTGGAGTGAGTTTGCTGCACTGAAAGTAAAGGGGCCGAATAATATTTCACGCCCCACTTTTCAGTTTTTGAATTTCCACAAAAAATTTAAATAACCAATACATTGTGTTCAACTTCACAATTGTGTTCCACTTGTTGATTCTTCAGCAAAAAATTACATTTGGTATCTTTATGTTTGAAGCTTGATATGTGGGAAAAGGTTGAAAAGTTCCAGGGAGCCGAATACTTTCCCAAGGCACTGTATATCTCCAATTTTTAGCCAAAATCTTGACTCAACATCTGAATTCTGGGTTGGGATCCCTTATACATAAAGACCCAGGTTGGCTTTATTCCTTACAGACAAGCATTCAACGACATATGAAGGATCTCCCATCTCCTGCATCAATGCAAGCAACACAACTTAGCAAGCTATAACTCATATAGCTTTGTATTTGATCTGGGCACCCCTTGGGAAAAGCTTAGGTGAAATGGCATAGTCGAGGTGATAGCGCGTTACACATATAGATGAGGCACTGGTCACTTTGTACGTATATAACCTTCATGCAATCCATGGAAACTTTTCCTGTTTTCTTCTCTTTGGTCTTTTGACTCTCAATGACATTGATATCATTGATTGTTATAATTAGATATAAAATAATATGGTCCTCATTATAATTAATTAAGACTGTCTTGCCCAGGTCAAATACCAATCTTTCTTTCAAAGACTCCATATTAAACTTATATGCACTTGCACTTTATGACTTGTTAATTGATTTTCTAACTATGGACTCTTTCATACATAACATAAGTAATATTCCTCACTTTATTACTAAAATTTAATATTGATATATCCTGAGTAACTTAATCGCATACGACCCTATTGTCATTGTACTGCTTTCATGATACATGCTAAGCCTATTTATACCTAGATAACCTATTCGCGTATTTTGCGTCCTTAATATATGCTCATCTAATCTATTCCTAAATATTTTGCCTAGTGTAAAACGCTACTTATTGTTTTCTTGCTTGAATTTTTTAGTCTAATTTTTAATATATACGCTTAATTAAAAATTCAGTTTTTTAAACTATGCAACTAGACCTCCGTTCCCAGGGCTGATTGCCTGTGGGTGTGTTTAATTCTGATGTATGTGTAGAGACAGTAATCATATCTTTTGATGCTTAGCATACTATCTATAGTCTGCTGCAAGAATTAGGGTACCGTCACACTCAGCAACTTTCCAACGATCACGACCAGCGATACGACCTGGCCGTGATCGTTGGAAAGTCCTTGTGTGGTCGCTGGAGAGCTGTCACACAGACAGCTCTCCAGCGACCAACAATGCCGAAGTCCCCGGGTAACCAGGGTAAACATTGGGTTACTAAGCGCGGCCCTGCGCTTAGTAACCCGATGTTTACCCTGGTTACCAGTGAACATATCGCTGGATCGGCGTCACACACGCCGATTCAGCGATGTCAGCGGGTGATCCAGCGACGAAATAAAGTTCCACACTTTCAGCTCCGACCAGCGATGTCACAGCAGGATCCAGATCGCTGCTGCGTGTCAAACACAACGATATCGCTATCCAGGACACTGCAACGTCACGGATCGCTATCATTATCGTTGTAATGTTGTTCAGTGTGAAGGTACCTTAAAGGTACTGTCACACTAGACGATATCGCTAGCGATCCGTGACGTTGCAGCGTCCTCGCTAGCGATATCGTCCAGTGTGACAGGCAGCAGCGATCAGGCCCCTGCTGGGAGATCGCTGGTCGGGGAAGAAAGTCCAGAACTTTATTTCGTCGCTGGACTCCCCGCAGACATCGCTGAATCGGCGTGTGTGACGCCGATTCAGCGATGTCTTCACTGGTAACCAGGGTAAACATCGGGTAACTAAGCGCAGGGCCGCGCTTAGTAACCCGCTGTTTACCCTGGTTACCAGCGTAAAAAAACAAACAGTACATACTTACATTCAGCTGTCTGTCCCTTGCCGTCTGGTCCCTGCACTGACTGCTGGCCGCAAAGTGAAAGTGAAAGCACAGCACAGCGGTGAGTCACACAGCGGTGACTCACCGCTGTGGCTGTGCTCTGCTTTCACTTTACGGCCAGCAGTCAAGGCAGGAACCAGACGGCAAGGGACAGACAGCTGAATGTAAGTATGTACTGTTTGTTTTTTTACGCTGGTAACCAGGGTAAACATCGGGTTACTAAGCGCGGCCCTGCGCTTAGTTACCCGATGTTTACCCTGGTTACCGGGGACCTCGGGATCGTTGGTCGCTGGAGAGCTGTCTGTGTGACAGCTCTCCAGCGACCAAACAGCGACGCTGCAGCGATCCGGATCGTTGTCGGTATCGCTGCAGCGTCGCTAAGTGTGACGGTACCTTTAGTTGTAACTGACTTTGTTATCTGATTTTGCATTGTATGTATAAGCTTGATGAAAATGTGTTAGCATTGTAGTACCACTTATTTGTCTCACTTGTTAACAAGAAAAAACACTCAGATTTACTTCCAGAATTCAGGTGTGGTCCTATCTCACTTAGTAAAAGGTGAAATTCTCATGTCAGTCTCCCACCTCGGACCCTCCTTCTCTACCCTCCATCCTTCTCTCCTCTGCGCCCCTTTATATATTTGTCCCCCTTTCAACTCCTTTAATCATATATTTGTACTCACATTTTATCATTTATTATGACTGCGGTCATAGTAATTTATATACATGAATAATTTCTTGAAAAGTTAGCTACGATATTTAGGTGATTTTGTTCTTGACTAAATGACAGCGCTCTTTTTAGAAAAGCATAGAAGTTCTTTCTTAGAATAACCTGACATATATGTAATAATATATCTTTTTGTTAACCCATTGAGATTTGCTTAAAACCATTATGCTGCAAAAGAACAAGTAAAATGAATATTACTGAGGCCTACATTTTTTATAACTTGGCAGTGCAATCAGCTGCTCCATGTTTCTTATAGAGATTTATGGTGCTCTCGGGAAGAAGGCTGATTCATTGGTAGCAACAAACAAGGCTCTGTAGCCTTGGGATTAGATCCAGTCCTGCATAAGCAAACATCAAACAGTGCTGTTATTTAACATTTCACTAGAAAGTTATTCTCCTTGGTGGCAGTGGGCATTTTTCAACTTGATTTTCATTTAGAAAGAATCACAGATCAGTTTCGTGGCTCTTACCTGTCATATCAGGGTGGCAATGAGCTCCACAGTGAACCAATGCATCCCATCGAAAACTTTCATTGTGAAACTTCCACTTTAATCTTGAAAAACAAGATGTTAATTGAATCGGCTCAAAATAATTCACGAAGCATCTGGCAAAACCGTAATTGCTGTACAGCCAGGTGAGTGCAGGTTTAGCCAGTGTAATTGGTAGTTAGCCGAGCAGAGCATTGCCATAGAATAGATGTAAAATTAGAAGGATGAGAAATTTGGTAACAGGAATTTGTTTCACATTTCAGATGTTCACTTTTTTTTTTTAGTACTTCTGGGATGCCTAGTGTGCCAGACACAGTTGTATTGAAAGAAAAGAAACTAGATATAATAAGTTGTTTAATGAAAGCTTTATCATTTTGTACAATAATAATAATATATAAACTTTATATAATGTACAGTATATGGGTCCTAAAATTATTGCTGTATGTTTCCAATTTCATATGGATGTGCCATTGTTATGCACTTTATAGGCGTAAACGTAGGCACTACTATAGATGTGGTGCTCAAGTAGGGACCCAAGCCGTAATAACTATAGCGATAGACTTGGCACACACCAATACGTAGATGCAGTGAAAAATGTTTTTTTAATGAGAAAGAGTACATACAGTAGTAGGGGCTAATGCTTGGAGCTCATTTATCCAATAAGCTTCCCTCCTCTTAAGGAGGCGAACTCTATCCCCACCCATGCGTGGTTTTGATACTGAGTCAATGACACAAATTTTAATTGTGCTATGGTATGACAGTGAGTAATGAAGTAGTGAGGAATGGGCAAAAGGAGATTCTTACATCTAATAGTCGACTTGTGCTTTGATATGCGATCACATATGGGCTGTGTGGTCACCCACATATCCGAGACCGCATGGACATTTTATGAGGTAGATTACGAAGGATGAGTTGCATGTAAAGTATTCCCTGACTGTGTATTCCTTTCCTGTAAGGGGATGATGGAAGGACTCGCCTCGTTGTACATTGTTACATTGTGTGCACTGTAAGCAGGAGAAGGTGCCAAATTTAGGGTTCATCAGAAACCTTTATTTAGGTGCCCGTGAGGATCCTATGTCAGCTTTGACCAACCTATCCATGATATTGTGCGGTCTTCTAAAGCAAGGAAGAAAAGAGGAGTTAAACTCTTTGACCTGTGGATGAGCTGTCCTTAGGATGTGCCAGTGTCGCCGTATAGTTCTATGTAGTAAGTAAGCCATAGGATGGTAACTGTGGACAAAGGGAATGCGGTCCTTCTGCTTGGACCTAAGATAGGTGACAGTGTCAGTCTCTGAAGTGTCCAGAACATGGGGGGGATAACCCCTCTCTACAAATTTGGATCGCGTCTCGTCTAGGCGTTGTGTACGTAGATCCTGTCTGGAAACAATCCTGTGGACTCTTCTAAATTGTGATTTTGGTATGGAATCCTTCATTCTAGTTGGATGAAAGCTTTGATAATGGAGGAGACTGTTCCTATCTGTGGGTTTAGAGTAGATATCCATGGATAGTTCCCCCTTGTCATTTTTCATTACTAATGTGTCCAGGAAATTGACCTGTTCTAGACTATGTGTCATGGTGAAATCCAGGCCCGGCCACGATGTTTTGAGGAAATTAAAAAAGGTTTGTAAGGTTTCCAGTGGACCGTCCCAGATGCAGAAAATGTCATCAATGTACCTCTTCCACAATATAGCATGTGTGCGGAAGAGGTCATTGATCTATATGGTACTTTCTTCGTAGTCCACCATATAGCTATTTGCATATGGAGGCACAGCGTTTGAGCCCATGGCTGTGCCCCGTACCTGCAAATAGAATCTGTCCTCAAAGAGAGAAATTCTGTGTGAGTACTATGGTGAGTAAATCACACACCAGATTAACTTGTTCTGGAATTTTGTTTGATGCTCTGAGGAGTTTCCTAGCCGATTCTATCCCTTCTGAATGTGGTATGGAAGTATATAAATCTTTGACATCGAATGTCACCAGATATGCTTCCTTAGGGATGGTGTTAATATTGTCAATGAGGCACAGAAATGCCCCGGTGTCTAACAGAAAGGAAGTGGTTTGTTTGATGAGGGGTGTCAGAATTTTTTCCAGGTATATCAAAATGGGTGACAAGATCGATTCTGTAGAGGCGACAATGGGTCTCCCAGGTGGATTATCCAAACATTTGTGGATCTTTAGGAGTACGTAAAAAATGGGAGTGATGGGGTGTTGTTTAGTTAGGTACTCGCATGTTTTTTGGTCCAAGACCCCAGGTTGGTATATTCACTGAGTGTGTTTTGGATCATGTCCCTCACGGTGTTGGTAGGATCCCTCTGTAGGGGTGTATAGATAGATGTGTCCCCTAATTGGCGATGGACCTCACTCACGTAAGATGTTCTATCCATTATAACAATGGAGCCCCTCTTGTCCGCTGGTTTTATGACCAGGTCTTTTTCTGTTTGGAGGGTTCTCAAGGCCTGTTGATCCAGGGGGGGTGAGGTTGGATGGGACATGTAATTTACCCTGATCTAAGTCATGTCTGAGTTTCTGGAATAAATCCTGGACAAAAGAGATAAATGTCTCAAGTGCATGAGACCCTATTGGAGGTCTATAGTTGCTCTTGTTCCTTAGACCCAGACTCCTGGATGTGAGGAGACTCCCTTCTGGGGTAGCTTCTGATGAATCAATTTTATCTGGCTCAGAGAAATTTAATTTTAATCTTAATGACCTATGGAACCTTTGTAGGTCCATTTCAAAGTTAAAGGTGTTTAGTCTATAACTTGGACAAAAGGACAGACTTGGTCAGAGGTCAGACACTTGGATGAGATGTTAACTACAAGGGGTTCAGTACCTGGGATCGAGTTATTCGCATGAAGTCCATATTTCTGCAAGTTTCTCTTTCCTCAGCGGGTTCTCTTCTTCTGGATTGTCTTCTGCCCCGGCCTAAAAAACAACTGGTCGGTGTAGATCTGTCCTGTCTCTCTTGTTCTGATCCAGAGGTTGAGATGTCTGTAGAGGACCTGTAATTCAACGAGAAGAGAAAACCCCGGAGTTGGAATTGTCTCGACATTTATATACTCTATTATGCTCGGAAACTTCTGTGTCTCGGATGAACTTGGTTCTCTTTCTTGTTTCAGTGTCTCGGCAGTGTTGTTCTATGACAGTGTTGACCCTGGATTTCAGGCCGTTGAATTCCTCAGCAGTGGTAGATGTAGTGAGTTGTCTCTCGATGTTAGCTGCTTGTTCCTTGCTGTGAGTGATTCCTTGGTGCAGATATTCTAGCGTGAGAGTGATAAGATCAAAAGAGCACTTGTTAAGTATCTTTTCAAAGCGTGTACAATAATCAACGGAATCGCTAATGAGGGTTGGTCGGAGGGGAACACATAGACCTCTCGGTATTCTCTGATCTTTTAGATATTCCGTGAGGGTGGCACAGTGGAGCTCAAGATTCATGCAGCCTCTCAAGTTGATTGTGCTATAATATTTGATGTTTCCTTCGCGTTATACGAGAAAGTAAGTGAACTCATGACCCAGTGAGTATTGTGCACTATGTAAGGGATGCAATATATAGGCGTAAACGTAGGCACTACTATAGATGTGATGCTCAAGTAGGGACCCAAGTTCATGTTCTGGACACTTCAGAGACTGACACTGTCACCCATCTTAGGTGCAAGCAGAAGGACCGCATTCCCTTTGTCCATAGTTACCATCCTATGGCTTACTTACTACATAGAACTTTACGGCGACACTGGCACATCCTAGGGACAGCTCATCCACAGGTCAAAGAGTTTAACTCCCCTATTCTTCCTTGCTTTAGAAGACCGCACAATATCAGGGATAGGTTGGTCAAAGCAGACATAGGATCCTCACGGGCACCTAAACAATGGTTTCTGATGAACCCTAAATTTGGCACCTTCCCCTGCCTATAGTGCACACAATGTAACAATGTACAACGAGGCGAGTCCTTCCATCATCCCCTTACAGGAAAGGAATACACAGTCAAGGAACACTTTACATGCGACTCATCCTTCGTAATCTACCTCATAAAATGTCCATGCGGTCTCGAATATGTGGGTGAAACCACACAACCCATACGTGATCACATATCAAAGCACAAGTCGACTACTAGATGTAAGAATCTCCTTTTGCCCGTTCCTCACCACTTCATTACTCACAGTTATACCATAGCACAATTAAAATTTCAAGTCATTGACTCAGTAGCACAACCATGCAGGGGTGGGGATAGAGTTTGCCTCCTTAAGAGGAGGGAAGCTTACTGGATACATGAGCTCCAAACATTAGCCCCTACTACTGTACTCATTAAAAAAACATTTTTCACTGCATCTACGTATTGGTGTGTGCCAAGTCTATCGCTATTGTTATGCACTTGTCCTATCCCGTATTCTGCTTCCTTCACCTTGGTTCGCTGCCCCCTGTTATATTCACATCAGGTCTAGAAGGTTGCCCAGAGTGGCTTAGTGATATCACCTACTTAATCCTCTTTAAGTCCAATTAGGACACCTACCTTGTCTTAGGATTTAGACTCCCACATCATATGTTCGGTGTGCTCCATCATCTGTGTTTGTTGTGCTTTAACTTCAATTCATCTCTGTTGGACTCCACTTCATCTCTCATATTGCTTCTGTAATTGCTATCTGTCCAAGTCCCCAGGTTCTAGTTGTCCTTGAGGAACCTGCACCAACACCTGGGGTCAGTGTACACACCTGGACCAGAAGCTTAGTGGATCCACCTCACCAGATGAGCCTTACAGTCGTGTTCCATTGCAAACCATATAAACTAACCCTATAATATAGGTCACTGAGTCTCATAGAGGCCCGTGTGACTTAGCGACTCTGACGAGCGGTGATGTCACTGTTGTTCAGAGTCACAGGGTCTTGCAAGAGCCAGCAACTTTGATTCTGTACAGCAACCATAGGTCACTCCTAGATATGTCTCACGAGCGATGACATTATTGAGTTACTACATGTAGAAAAGCCGCGGAGACACCAGCACGTGTTTCTCAACGCAAGCAATAAATAGCCAGGTGTTTATAGTTATTGAGTTACTGACATCATTGCTTGGGAGACATGACCGGGAGTGACTTATGAAGTGCTGCTCTCAGAACGATGCTATATAGGTTGCAATGCAGAATTGGTGGACGTCATGGGAACACTATGTTACGGGTCGAGTTCCTGCCTCTGAACAGGGGGAATCTCGAGCCATCACCGCTGCGGTCTCCCATTCTTTTCCTGCCGCAGTGGAGCCTGCTCAGCAGAGGTGTCCTACTTTTCCCCTTCTGAGCATGCCCAGGGTAAGATCTCTCATTGGAGATCAAGGGTCACATGCTCAGGTACTGCAGCAACTCCCATTGGTCCTCTAGGAAGGTCCTGAAGTTGCTTAAGTTCTGTTGCAGCCTCCCATTGGTCCTTACGGGAAGGTCCTGTAGTTGCTGCAGCTATAAAAGGTTTGCATGACTGCACGGCCATGCACTAGTATCAATCTATGTTATGTGCTTTGCGCCAGTGTGGTCCTGTGTGTATGTATTTAGGGCCCCAGCTGAAATAAGCCCCTAGTATACCCGCACCTCCGGTGAGGAGTTTGTGTGTGTGCAAGACCACTGACTGCTATCAGCTCAGCAGTTAGCTGTGTACTCCTGTGAGTCTAACAGGGCACAGTGGTTTCTTTTGTCGGTGACTCTGTGAAGTAACAGAGTTCGCTTATACCGTCACATAGTGCCATTTGCTAGCAGCATGTTCCTCCTGCACGGTGGACCCCGGGCTGCAAACGCACCAATAACTTCATCTATTTACTCGGTGCGTTCCGCTAGCCCTAACACACCATGGTTTATGTCAGAGCTGGGGGGTTTATTTTTATAATAAATTGGTGAATGAGGCAGCGTTTCTTGTTTTTATTTCTTTACCTCTCTCTTTTTCTGTCTTTTAGGTTCCCATTTATGGATTACATTGGATTCGGTGTGTGTGTGTGTGTGTGTATTTTTTCATTTAACTTTCTGAGTTAGTAATGGAGATGTCTAATGGACACCTCTCCTTTACTAACACCAGGGCTTGATGCCAACTGACAAAGCTGACATCAACCCCATAAACGATTACCCCAATTGTCACCGCACCAGTGCAATCGGGAAGAGCCTTGGGGCGAATTACCAAAATTGGCGCATCTGTGATGCAACAATTCTGGGGTGGCTGTGGGCTTGTATCTTTAAGCTGGGAAGGGCCTAATAGCCAGGGGCCTTCCCAGCCTGATAGTATAAGCCCACAGCTGTCTGCTTACCTTGGCTTGTTATCAAAAGCAAAGGAGACCCCATGTCATTTTTTTTTTACTAGGTTTGATAAAGCTTAAAAAGGGTGCTAGTTTATTATAAGTAGGGGGTTTGTGACATTAAATATTTGCATGACATCTATGCTATCTATTCTAACTATTCTATATCTATGTCTATCTATCTATCTGTAATAGAGTGCAGGGTTGAGTATGTCACCACGGAACAGACAGACCAACTGTTGAGGGGAATTTATTAACAGGAGTAAGATTCTCCTCGCAGGGAGTAGACAGGGGGTTAATAGAGAGAAAGCAAACAGTAAACAGTTAAGCGGAATCGAAAGGGTTAACGAGTGTTCTTGTAACTTATCAGTCCAGGGAGGTTCTGACTGGTGGGTCCTTATTCCAACTTGAGTACAGTCACCAGCAGCGCTTGAAGATCCTGAAGTCTCTCCTCTGTCTCCTGGGAACTGGAGACTCCGGGATTACGTCTTTGCAGTCTTTTCTCCCAGTGCAGCTGGAAGCAGGAAGTAACAGCCACTCTGCTGTGAGTCTCTGTATATCAGGCTGGCAGCCTCTCTCTGCAGCAGCACTGCCACACACACCGAGCAGTTTACTTTGTCACACTCAGGGGTCCTGGCTTGTCAGTGCGGTCACCGGGGCTGCGCGCTCAGGTCACTGTCAGGGGATACGTCTTCTCTGATTACGGAGGCTTCCAAGTCCACACTCTCACATCCAGCCTTCATTACGGCTTGGATCTCAGCCTCAGTGTCCTCACGGGGAGCACTCTTTTGGGGAGCATGGCGCTGCAGCCTGCTTTCTCTCTGGTGCGCTGTCCCTTCTGTCTCGCACGCTCTGCTCTCCCGCTCTTTTCTGACCACACCCCTCTCTCTTCCTCTCTGCCCCTAGCAGTCACATGGTCCCCTCTGTCCAGGGCAGAAAGTCTTCTCCCCCAACAACCCAGCTGTCTGACTAAGTGGTTCCAGGTAAGGAGCAGGGAAAGCAACCTCCTTACATTCCCCCTCTCTTGAAGCTCGCCATTCCACGGGCGAGGACTCTTCGTGCTTCCCTTTGTTCTTTTGAGGGGAGTCAGATACCTGCAATTCTCTCATCTCCTTCTGCCTTTCTTCTTTCACATACTGCCAAACTAAATGGTGTAGGAGTTGTTCATCAGTCAGGTTGAGATATTCTTCCTCTACCTCATCGGCAGCCAAAGAAGAAAGTTCCTCAGACGACTTTTGTGTTGTCACATTAGAGTTTCCAATGGCATCCACTGCCCTCTTCTTCTTTTTCTTCTTCTTTTTGGCTTTGCCGCTAGTAGATGCTTGCATAGACGATTCGTCCTTTTCCTTGTCGTTAGCGGAAGCTTTAGGGACTTCTTGCCAGGGCTCCTCAGTCTGGGGGCTTAGTACAAGTAATTCTTCACCATAGCTCCCACTCTCTTTGACAGGTGCATTCTCGTCGAAACTAGAATCAGATGAATTAAGATGAAACAGGCCGGACTCTTCATCATCTGCGCCGGGCTCTGCGGGCATCACTTCCTAGGGCTTCTCAGCCACACACCCTGTCTCACACAGCTGTTCCATTTCCTCTGTCCGATCAGGAACTTGTGAGCTGACAGCCAGCACACTCTTCACCTCAGGGGATGACATCAGTGGTTCCTCCTTCTCATCGACTAGGACCTTGAAAACGAGCATCGCAGGAACACTTGGCACTTTTTCCCCTTCTCCTGGGCATCCAACATTGCGGTACTGTCTTGCTCTAGGTAGGCCTCTTCTCTTCCTGCCGTACCACTCTCTCCAGGGGCAACATTCCCTCCAGTTAGCAGGACCCTCAGAGGGGTGAGCGGATCTCTGCCACCGCTCTTCTCGGGTAGGGCAATTTCTGGACATGTGTCCCACCCTTCTGCACGACCAGCACTTACGTCTGCATCTGTCTGGAGGGCGCTTTAGTCTGGATCGTCGACCTCGGCAGGAGACATCTCTAATCTGCAGTTGCTCTTCACCCCAGGATACGGAGTTACACTCTGGGGCCACCACTGAAGCCTTCTTCATGCTACGCACCTCTCCGCTATCTCTCTGGCTGCTTCCGCACGTTACCTCGGGGTATGCCGCTGGTCCCCAAAACAGCAGTCAGGGCTTTCCCCAGACTCTCAATCTCTTCCCAGATTCTTCTTATCTTCAACCGGGAATCCCAGGTCCATGTCATCTCCTCTTCATTCCGACTGGGTGCTCCGCAATTGTAGCATGTCGGCAGTCTTCTTCGCCGAGCGGCACTAGTCTCACTTTGGGGGGCGGTCTCTCTTTCTCACACCGGAGGGCAGTACTCTGCAGCAGGGGTCTTCTTATATTCAGCCACTTCCTCACGGACCGGCTTAACCTCCTTCTTCAAGTCTTCTACCCATTGAGGGGTGGTTACCTCACCGCTCCATACCTTCCCCACTGGCGCTACCACTCATTGCTCTTGCTCGTGCGTGCGTGCCTCACTCCCGTCCTCAGAGAAAGTCATATCTGGCTTTACGTGCATGCGCTCTCACAGGGCCTGTTTCATCAACACATCTTGCAAGCCTGTCACCAGTTGGTCTCGCAGCACAACGTCAATTGACCCCACACCTATGCCATCCTTCCGTATAATGGCAGTATGAAGCTCCTGCAGTGCATTCATATATTGCATCACGGTCTCCCCCTCTCTTTGTACCCAGCGAAACAGTCGCATGCACAGCTCCCATACGTCAGTGGGGTCCCCATGCGTCTCCCCAAGTATACGTAATACTTTGTCCAGGGTATCTCTCGCCTGGGGGGGGGGTCTGAGCCTAACAGAGTCCCGTGCATCCCCCTCTAGGGCCATCACAGCTATTTCCGCCTGCAGAGCCGGTGTCATAGGATGCATCCGCATCATCCCTTGGATGCGCTCTATCCAACTCCACAACATGACATCGCTCCCCGATAATTTTGGCAGGTTCGCTAACATGGCTCCCAGGAAGATGCTAGATCTGGGGCCTCCCCCAACTGCTTGGTCTGCCCTTTCCACGCTACCATGTGACATCCTGCCGACTACGCCAAGTGTAATAGAGTGCAGGGTTGAGTATGTCACCACGAAACAGACAGACCAACTGTTGAGAGGAATTTATTAACAGGAGTAAGATTCTACTCGCAGGGAGTAAACAGGGGGTTAATAGAGATAAAGCAAACATTAAACAGTTAAGTGGAATCAAAAGGATTAACGAGTGTTCTTGTAACTTATCAGTCCAGGCAGGTCCTGACTGGAGGGTCCTTATTTCAACGTGGGTACAGTCACCAGCAGTGCTTGAAGATCCTGAAGTCTCTCCTCTGTCTCCTGGGAACTGGAGACTCCGGGGTTAAGTCTTTGCTGTCTTTTCTCCCAGTGCAGCTGGAAGCAGGAAGTAACAGCCACTCTGCTGCAAGTCTCTGTATATCAGGCTGGCAGCCTCTCTCTGCAGCAGCAATGCTGCACACACACTGAGCAGTTTTACTTTGTCACACTCAGGGGTCCTGGCTTGTCAGTGCAGTCACCGGGGCAGCACGCTCAGGTCACTGTCAGGGGATACATCTTCTCTGATTATGGAGGCTTCCAAGTCCACACTCTCACATCCAGCCTTCACTACGGCTGGTATCTCAGCCTTAGTGCCCTTACGGAGAGCACTCTTTCGGGGAGTGTGGCGCTGCAGCCTACTTTCTCTCTGGTGCGCTGTCTCCTCTGTCTCGAGCGCTCTTCTCTCCCGCTCTTTTCTGACCACACCCCTTTCTCTTCCTCTCTGCCCCCAGCAGTCTCATGGTCTCCTTTGTCCAGGGCATAAAGTTTTCCCCCAACAACCCAGTTGTCTGACTAAGTGGTTCCAGGTAAGGAGCAGGGAATGCAACCTCCTTACATATCTATCTATCTATTTATCTATCTATTCTAAACTGTCAGTTCAGGCTGTGAATTTACTGTACTTGGCTGATAAAATGTTGAGTTTCCTTGAGATGTGTGCGTAAAAACAGGATGGCACACGCGTGGTCCGTGTGCCGTGAATATTTTTCTCGCACCCATTGACTTGCATTGACGAATGTGATCCTATTCTCGCATGCTGTGATTTTTCCTCAGTCCAATTATAGCTGAGGAAAAATTTGCAGATGAGCACTTACTCATTTAATAACATTGGTCAGAGTGCAATCTTTACTCACATTGCACTCCGCAGTATTATAAGCCAGTGTGACCAAGCCGTAAGGCATTGATTTACTAATAGCAGAAGTGGAAGGTGTTATCTTTTCTCACAAATATAATTTGGTGATGCTTCCTCTATTTCTTTTCCATCTACAGTGTCACATATCAGAATATAATTAACAATCATCTAGTTCTCAGTTCTCAACAAGTCATGAATGAAAATATATTTCTTTCCATGTTACAAATAACAACAAATTTCTCGATATTATTTTATTCATCTAAATGTGTCAACAAGTTGCATTAATAAAAATACTTACTGTATTTTCTGGTGTATAAGACGACTGGGCGTATAAGACGACCCCCAACTTTTCCATATAAAATATGGAATTTGGGATATGCCCACCGTATAAGACGGGGGTCATCTTATACGCCCAGTCATCTTATACGGCGTGTGGTTCCCAGGGTCTGGAGGAGAGGAGACTCTCCTTCAGGCCCTAGGATCCATATTCATGTAAAAAATAAAGAATAAAAATAAAAAACATGGATATACTCACCCTCGGACGGCCCCTGGCTCACAGCGCTGCGAGCGTTTGCCTCCGTTCTTTAGAATGCAGTGAGTGAAGGACCTTCGATGATGTTGCGGTCACATGAGCGGTCAGGTGACCGGTCACCTGACCGCTCATGTGACCACGACGTCATCGAAGGTCCTTCGCTCTCTGCATTCTCAGGAACAGAGGGAGACGCTAGCAGCACTGTGAGCCAGGGGCCGTCCGAGGGTGAGTATGTCCATGTTTTTTATTTTTATTCTTTATTTTTTACATGAATATGGATCCCAGGGCCTGAAGGAGAGTCTCCTCTCCTCCAGACCCTGGGAACCACACGCCGACATCCAGGATCATTCCCTGCACACACCGTACCCGGCGTATAAGACGACCCCCGACTTTTGGGACAATTTTTAGGGGTCAAAAAGTTGTCTTATACGCCGGAAAATACGGTATATTCTTTCAATAGAAATAAATGGAGAGAGATGTGCGTGCGACTCAACTGACACAGCCATGAAATGAGCATGAGGAGCCCTGGTTCTAGAGGTGCAGGTGGCAGTAGTGCATCTAGCAGAGTTTTATGGTGTATGCTGTGGATATACCACATTTCATTGAGATGGTAAGAACTTTTTAAGGTTTACTTAACAATATGTTATTTTGTTCTTGGTATATTACATATAATTTTGCAATGTACTCATGTTTGGTAAGCAAGTCATAATAACAATAATATCAGGGAGAAGCAAGTGTTCTGGGTTATAATTAGAGATGAGCAATTTAAGTATGATTTGAATTGAATTTATTATTTTCTGAATAATATATATTTGTGAGAATCCAAATTTTAACATTCTGTTTTGCACAAATCCAGCAAAGTTGTGGTCAGCCAATTGCCATTTTGCTGGAATTTGTTGAGGACCAGGAAGGCGAGGACCGCAACTCCCTGCCTGGTCTTCTGCTCTTCGGATCACTCATCTTTTCAGTCTTTCGACATCTGTTATAGGTGAAGATCAGGATAGTTAAGCTGTAAAGATATCTGTAGTACATTGTGGGCATCTTTAACAGTGTACAATCTCTCATAAGGACCATGGAAACAAAGCTATAAGCTTCACGCTGGAAAGAAGTAATGTTCTGTCATTGAGTTGTACATTATATGACAGATATGCTTATTATATACCAATTACATTCCATCTCATTATCTGTCCTTTATCAGCATGCCTAATCTTCTCAAGTATCATTTTCTCGTCACCCTCCATCTTTCTATAGCTCTTATTCATTCGGTATAATTGTCACATTATTGGAGTTTGCATTTCATTATTCGTCAGTTAAGACAGCTCTTTAGCTCTGTTACTTATTTCTTTCTCTATCTCAGCTCCTCTCCTTTTTTGGACTGCAGCAACGCAATGTGAAGTTTTCCAGGGTATATACTGTCCATGCTACAAGTACAGTATGTCTTCTTTGTGTGTTTATACCTAGTGTCCATGAACTTGTTACAAAGATCTGGTACTACAGATACAGAATAGTCACAGAACACATAAGGTATGAAGAGCACTAGAGAATGTTCTTTGAAAATAAAACACAAAATAACTATATGAAAATGTTGAAAACCCCTCATCCACTTGACTATATTCCTTAGTTTACAGTAACCAGACAGTTTCATTTGGCAATAGAGAAAAAGCGTTTGTAACTTGAAGTCTTGAAAATAGTTACTTTATTTTTTATTGGATGCATCTACTGCCAAGCAATACAGAAATTGTCATTGAGTCTGAGAAAGCTCTGGTGATCCATTTAAAAGCAAAAATAAAACAAATTGATCTTGCACAAGCACTTGAAATGTTCCTGCTGAAAAGATGAACACACACTAAGAATCATGAGGAAGAGGTCATGGGCACTTGACCTTGGCCAACACTGTTAAATGGAATCTGTTAGCAGACTGTCACCCAAACTATTTCTATGTCCATGGTGCTATTTCAAAGACAAATCGAGCAATACCTTGACATATCTAGTCCGTTCCTGAGTTACCAAGAAAGCTATCATTGAATGGTTGTGTAAATAAGGTTGAAGTGTTTTTGGCATATGGAAGCTCTTCCAAGCCTCCACCACTCCAGCTCTATTGCCCACCCAGAGTCACCTCCTCCTGCTTTACTCTTCTTCACAACTTTATCCCTGACCTGTCTGGTGTGTTCCTTGGTTTTCTCAATGCTGTTTGATTTCTAATGGTTTCAAACAAATCTCTGAGTCGCTAACAGAATAGCTGTAGTTATACTGAGAATAAATTACTCATTAGTAGACTAAATTTACTGATTATGTGACTTCTGGAGACAATTGGTCACTCAGGATTTTACTTAGGTGTATCAGACTACAGGGAGCTGTATACAAATGCATGGTACAGTTTTTTAGATTTATATTTTTCTAAATTTTATGAAATCATGTATTATTTCCATTACACTTCACAAATACTTGCTATTTTGTGTTGGTATATCATATAAAATCCCACTAAAATGCATTTAAGTCTGTGGGTGTAACATGAAAAAAAGTGGAATAGTTGATAACTTTTTCAACGCACTGTATATATCCATCAGAACATCATTTTCAATAGGTAAATGCATAAAATTACAGTTGATCAGAAATTATATAATATTTTATTAATGTGCAAGTAAATTTTGGTACACCTAACATTAAGGCATTCAGGTATAGCTAAATCTATATTTCTGCACACTTCTTAAATCTAGGATTCTTTGAAATTACTTTGCAATTTCTGCAGTAAGGTAAAGTAAGGCAGACCATACACCTTAAGTAACTGTTAACTGTGTGTTTATGTGTTCCCTACAGGTAGGGTAATGAAAGCCACTACCAGATTTATCATGCAGCGGTCTGTCTGCCTGCAAATTAAATTAAACAGAATTAATTCCAACTGCTCAATCTTTATCTTCCCTGACGTCATTTGTTGGATGGTGTTGGGAGACCACCATGCAGATTAGATGGTTGGCCAATCATGACAAAATTTGACTGTCTAGCACCATAGGTGTCCCAAAGGTCCATCTACACCATAAGATAAACTAAAATTAGCAATTGTGCAACCCCCATTTCAATTTTGAACCGGGGCTTAGAGTTGAGTTTAAAAATGAGCAGGACAACATCAAGTATGGATGCATCGGGCCACAGGCAAATCTGTCCAAAGACCTGTGGTGTGCACAGCACAGTTAAAGTTGACATGGATCAAATGTTAGGGAAGATTTGGCAATATTACTAAGGGGGACCTCCTGGAAAAGCATTATTAGAGGCATTATGGAGGCCCTACTCTGGCCCTACAGGTAATTAACATGTTGTGGCTTGTAAACCCGCACCACGTGTGAGTTTAAGCAACGTTAAATAGAAGCACAGTGGGCATGGGTTTTCTATAAATCCCATCCACTGTGCTTGTAACCTAGAACGCAGTGTTGTGGACGCAGCACAGGTGAGTTGTTTCCAAAATGCTGCTATTCCAAATCATGAGCACATACCTTTACTGTAGTGGGCACTATGTATTGCACTAACTACTGTAGGGGGCCATATGTATAACACAAATTTCTTTAGAGAACACTACGTGTGATACTAATTACTGTAGGGATGGCTATATGTGTCACTAATTACTGATGGTAGCACTATGTGTGACACTAATTACTGTAAGGGGTCCTATGTGTGACACTAATTTCCTTAGAGAACTCTATGTGTGATACTAATTACTGTAATGAGCACTATGGATGACAGTAATTACTGTGGGAAGCAATATGCGTGACACAAATTACTGCAAAGTTCTCCATGCGTGGCATTTACTACTGTAGGGAACACTATGCGTGAGATTAATTACTGAGGAGAACACTGCTTGACACTAATTACTGTAAGGAGCATTATGTGTTGCACTTATTACCGTAGGGAACACTATACTTGATACTAATTGCTGTAAGGAGCACTATGTGCATCACTCATTACTGTAGGGAACACAATGCATGACACTAATTATTATAAGGAGCACTATGTGTAGCACTTATTACCATAGGGAACATTATGCTTGACAATAATTATTGTAAGAATCACTATATGGAACACTTTTCACCATAGTGAGCACTATGCGTGACACTACGGTAAGGAGCGCTATGTGTAACACTTACTTATTGCTGTAGGAGGCACTATCTGTAGCACTTATCGCCATAGGGAACACCATGCGTGACACTAATTACTATAAGGAGCACTATGTGTAGCACTTATTACCATAGGAAACATTATGAATGACACTAATTACTGTAAGGCGCACTATATGGAGCATTTTCACCATAGGGAACACTATGCTGACACTAATTATTGTAAAGAGCACTATATGGAGCACTTTTCATCATAGTGAGCACTATGCGTGACACTACGGTAAGGAGCGCTATGTGTAACACTTACTACTGTAGGAGGCACTATCTGTAGCACTTATTACCATAGGGAACACTATGCGTGACACTAATTACTGTAAGGAGCACTGCGTGTAGCAATTGTTACCATAGGGAACACTATCTGCGACACTACGGTAAGGAGTGCTATGTGTAACACTTACTTATTGCTGTAGGAGGCACTATCTGTAGCACTTATCACCATAGGGAACACTATGTGTGACACTAATTATTGTAAGGAGCACTATATGGAGCACTTTTCACCATAGTGAGCACTATGTGTGACACTACAAAAAGGAGCGCTATGTGTAACACTTACTGCTGTAGGAGGCACTATCTGTAGCACTTATTACCATAGGGAATACTATGCGTGACCGTAATTGCTGTAGGAGGCACTATCTGGGGGCACTAATGTTTTTATTGGCACTAATATTTCTGTAGTATAGTATTTCTGTGCACAGGACAGCACAGCAGTATCAGTATGAGGCATAGCAGCAAGATGGCAGTAATAGGGCACATGTATGGGGAGTTTGTGTTGAAATATATAGAGGTTGATGAAAAAAGTAAAATGCCACCAGCAAACTGCTCAGGGGCAAATCATAGCATTCCTGCCAAATGAAGAAAGGTGAGAGATGTCACCTGTGTGTCTTGTCTGACCAGTGCTATATTTCCCATGTATTCTGTAGTGCAGGCTAATTAAAAACTCTCTACCGAGTTACACTGTTGTACCTCGTTTTCGGAGCATACCTCCCGCAGTCAGGGCTTTGATAATCCCATCTCTGCATAAATGGCTGAGAAAGGAATAATCCTTTAAGTTGTTGATCTTCTTGGCGTGGCCATATGCTTTGATACTTTTATTTTTTATGTATATATAAATATATCTGTGGTGGTGAAATAACGCAATATACACGGCTTTTCATCTAGACTTGTGCTTGAGAATCCCACAATCTTGTCAGAAATCAAGGCGCTTCATGTAAGAGAATTAGTATTGCAGTCTTACACTTTTCTCAAACTTTAATGAAAGCAGATTACTCAATGGCCACGTAATGATAAGGATTTAATTAATTCAGCCTGACAATTTAGCTTTTCAAGGGCACCTTTCTTACGTTATTTCCAGACCTGGATAGATGACCGGGTTTGTAAATTTCTCCATTACTTTACATCATCATGCAGCATCATTATATTTAATTTTACCATATCCTGGTAGAGCCTTGCAGTCTCTTTTTCTGTGCTTTAAATAAAGAAAACTGCTGTTGTCAAGCAATCTGGAAGATTTGTGACATTTTACATTCATCCCTGAGATCTTCCCATTCAGAGCAGCTGGGGAATGTATCCAAGATTCTGCAACCCTTTGATGTTGCAGATAACTAGTACAAAATCAATAACTGTTCCCCTTCCTGTCATTTATTAACAGTCAGACAGGGACAGCAAGTTCCCATAGAAGAATGAGGGGCATGTGCTTAATTTAAGGGTAGCCGGTGCCTACTGTATTTTAATACAGAGCATAGTTTTCCAATGCCATTATGAACACACTTTTTGTTTACATTGGCTTGTAGAAGTGAGTCAATGTGTCAGAATCCACTCACCGTAAAAACCTGTAAGAGTCTACAATGATAGAAATCGAACCGTAGTCTAACTGTAGAATAAAAGACATGGACCGCACATCCAAAACTTAGACATTGATCCATTGTGGATAAGCAAAATACATGAGGTTCTTAATTAACATTCTGATCAGACTGCATGAAGCCTTTAAGATCGTTGGGTCCCTTAGGTTAAAGGCCTGGTGCAGTGCGCCGACCACTGCCGTGAGTGTATGCAGGGCCGGCTCTAGCTTTTCGTGGACCTCGGGCGAAAGAGTCTCAGTGGGCCCCCCCTTTAACACATACCACGAACGGGGAACTACGTCCATGCATACATTACAGGGGTCTTAACGCCATCACTTTTAAGAATAAGTAACCTTTGCCCCTGATATCTGAGCTCTTTGAAAGGCTTCGGGGAGCAAGGGTATTTAAAAAATTAGATCTGCGGGGTGCTTACAACCTGATTCGCATCCGTGAGGGGGACGAACGGAAGACGGCTTTTAACACCAGGGATGGGCACTATGAATATCTGGTGATGACCTTTGGCTCTGTAATGCCCCAGCCGTGTTCCAAGACTTTGTGAATGACATCTTCCAGGATATGCTCTCCACCTCGGTCGTAGTCTATCTGGATGATATTCTCATCTACTCTCCAGATATTGACTCCCACCGGAGAGATGTTTGCAGAGTCTTCGACCTCTTACGGGCAAATTCCCTCAATGCAAAGTTGGAGAAATGTGTGTTTAAGCAGAAATCCTTACCTTTCCTGGGCTATATCATCTTCGCCCAGGGATTGGCTATGGATCCTGACAAACTACAGGCTGTGATGGACTGGCAGAAACCCCATTCTCTTAAAGCGGCGCAGTGCTTTATGGGGTTCATTAATTACTATCGCCAGTTCATTCCACACTTCTCAACTTTGGTAACTCCCTTGCTTGCCCTCACCAAGAACGGAGCAAATCCCAAATTGTGGTCTGAGGAGGTCTCCAAGGCTTTTCTCTCCATTAAAGTTAAGTAAATAAGGCAGCACACTGCAGTGCTAAAACATGCAAACATGAAACACGAAAATTGAACTGCATTACTGCACTAGGAATATGAAAAATAAGAGCGTTTAGCGCATAAAAATGGCCAATTTTATGTGTACCTGGTAGCCACTTTACGGCATCTCTCTTATACCAGGTCCTAAACTTGCCTTTCCTCGCTGAGAATAAACGTCTCCATCTGAATGGGTACATGTGAAACCTCTTCTTAAAGACTGAAATTCTCTCTCTCTGTGGAGGGGTATTGGACCTGCTGTAATTAAAACACCTGTGACTAGGAGGAGGAGTGCTCAGTCAAAAGGCTAGAGAATACATTTCAAAAGACTGACCGTCACATCCAAACAGAGACTAAGTGTGAGAACCTCCGGATTGGCCAATCTTGCCTTACTCAGGCGTGTACTATGGAGGACAGAGAATGAACTTCAATCCAATATTGCAGCCAGCATGCAGCCAGCGGGTAAGGAAAGGGTGAATCAAACACCCCAAAACCCCGCCTCTATGGCTGAAAATTGTTCCCTCCAAATTCAGGTGACAGAGTCCCTTTAAAGGGAAGTGTAGTTTTTAGAAGGATGTCAGATGGTCACTTGATCTGAAGCGCTGGCCATCTGACAATATAAAGGGGTACAAAAATGCTAGGGTGCCCATCTACAAAAGGAAATACTATAGTAAAAGGGTGAATTTTTAGTATATGCTTGCATGTATGACTATAAATAAAACTGGGCTATTTGGACAACCCCTTTAAAAATGTACTGAACTTAAAGTCTTTAGATTCGTACCGATTTATGGTATACACATCAGATATGCCCCAGAAGGGAACACCCCTTTACTTTAGTGGGGCCCCTGGATTTGTTCAGTTTGACCCTTGGACAAAAAAAATAAAGTCAGTGCCCCCTGCTGCAGATGGCTAGCTATAGAGACACTGATACTCCTATACCCTAGAGATTTGGCCAGTGACTTCCACCTGCCCCCACCCCCGGGTCACCTCCCAGCAGGGCTCCCTTTTAGGGGACAAGCCCTCGCCATTTCCCACTATTCCCAGTAGTGCTATCACGCTCTGGCACAGGCCGTACGCGGGAGCAGCACACAGCCTCATAGGCAGGCGGAACTCTGGGCTTCAGCCACCAACACCAGCAGGACACACACATGAGCCCAAACCCGGGCGTGCCTCTACCTGAGGGTCACCACGCTGACCAGCACCAGTACTGCAGACATACAGAGCCGCACACCGCAGGCCAGGTACTCATAGGCGAGCTGTTCATTGACATCCATCTAACAGTCAGGCCGCTAGAGCTTCAATCTCCCACTCCTTGCCAGACGGTTCTGGCCGCTATGACACCTCTGAGTCAGGTAGACTGACACAGCATAGTCTGCACTGTGCGGCGCGCATGCTGTATCCCAGACAGCATGAGTGGGCCCCCCTGTGTTGCCAGAGCCCTGGCACTTGCCTGGGTGTGCCGGGTGCTGATGCCGGCCCTGAGGGTACGTCATCAGCAGGGGGAGCGACTTGATGGCTCCAGATCACACCTCCCCACAGGCACAGCACCACAGCAAAGATGGCAGTCACACAGCACCAACACCAAGTGAAAAGAGTTAAAAATTTTACTAAGAACATTGATTTTGGCAAGTTTTGCTTAGTCACCACAGATCAATGTATAAGACTTTATTCTAAGTGAGGATGACATTGCTATTTATTTTATTGTTCATGAGTTGGTGACTCTAGGTTAGCACCTGTTCACATTTAGTCTATGTTTGGATGTGACGGTCAGTTTTTTTATATTTCTTTTTAAGTTTTACATGTGCGGACCATGTCTATTTTTGCATAATGTCCCCTTTTTTGTTTTATGTGGGACCAGATTTTCTCCCATTTTGCCCAGGTGGTACTAAATTTGCAGGGGACTGCAGCGGTGGTCCACTTAATTTATTCTTAGCTTTTTGACTGAGTCCATATGGAAGGTTAGTTTTTTATCCTTTAACTTATTATTGCTGCTATTTGCTGGCCATTGTTACTTTGTTCCTGTGCTTGTGGGGTGATGTGATCTGGAGCTGTGTGGGCTTTGCTTTGCAGCAGTGGTGCTATTGGTCACCTGGATCACTCCCCCTGCATCATTTCAGCAGTGGTCACCTTTAAAGTCAGGGAGCCACAAAGAGGATCGCCATGACGTGGCAGTGGAATTAATACGGTCTTATCAGAATGTTAACTAAGAACCATGTGTTCAGTGTTGTAAACTGTGCTTAGCTGCATTAGATCTATGTAAAAGTTTTGGATGTACGGTCCAGGTCTTTTTTTCTAGTATTATAGCATCACTCTGTTGTGTGTTTGACTCAGCAATTTGGAATAATACACCACCAATGACTAAGTTCATGAAAGTAAATGACCAAGGCAGGTCTCAGAGCATCACTTTTATGTGTCATCAGAAAATTACACATTGATTAAATCATTTTTTTGTGATACTGATACTTTTGTGATATTTATTAAAAACAAAACTATTAATCTTGCAATTTTCATGCTGGCCATTTGGTCTAATTTTGGGCTCATATTTCTTGTCCTTTCAGGAAGACTTCAGCAGTCTCCTTACCATCAGAGACAGGATTAGAATGACATGTATGAATCACCTCTGTACACAGCTAGTAACACAGGATCCGCCAATCACAGAACACAATGTCACAACTTTCCCTGCTCACATTGACTTATACACATGGTCATTAGATGCAGGGCCGCATCAGGGCATTACTGCCCTGACTGGCGTATGGAGCCCGGTGGGCAGAGGGGGCCAGCATCGGGCCCCATCTCATCTGCTCACCGGGCCACTACCGGCAGGCTAAACCGGGCCCTTAGCGGCGCTGCGGCAACACTATTGATGTGCAGGTGCGGGCGCGCACCCCCACGTCAATAGTTAATAGCCGCCAGCCAATCGGAGGCTGGCAGCTGATGTCAGCCGCAGCGCGCACGTTGCCGCTGGCATCTAACATCATTGTCAGTTGCCAGCGAGTGCGCGCTGTAGCTGCATGATGAGAGCTTCGCCACTGGAGCTCGGCCAGGTAAGAAGAACTTGTTTTTTTTATTGAAAGCGGCGATCCGGGGGGCCCGAGACAGACTGTGAGACAGGGGGGTAGAATGCTGGACATGGGGGAAGACTGAGATATGGGGGCAGAATGCTGGACATGGGGGCAGACTGTGAGACACGTGGGCAGAATGCTGGACATGGGGGCAGACTGTGAGACACGGGGGCAGAATACTGGACATGGGGGCAGACTGTGAGACACGAGGGCAGAATGCTGGACATGGGGGGCAGAATGGAGATATGGGGCATGATTGGAGACACGGAGCAGGATGAAAGACATGGGGGCAGGATTGGAGACAGATGGGGCAGAATGGAAATGCAGGGGGCATGATTGGAGACACGGGGCATGATTGGAGATATAGGGGGCAGAATGGAGATACGGGGCATAATTGTAGACACGGGGCAGGATGAAAGACATGAGGGGCATAATTGGAGACAGATGGGGCAGGGTTGGAGACAGATCGTGCAGGATCATGGGGCAGGATTGGATCATGGGGCAGGATGCATATGATGGAGACAGAAAAGGCAGGATGGGGAGATCATATGGGGCAGAATGGATACTCATGAGAGCAAGATGGGAGAATATATGGCTGAAGCCAGGAATGAGACACACAGGGGCCAGGATGGGGAATATTATTACCACAGGGGCTATTTAAGGGATATTATTACTGCAGTGATGTATTTATTTTATTTTTTGAGTATACTGTTTTAAATGGGTGGGCGGTCCTGTTACTGTGTAGAGTGACACTATGTCGCCATTTTTTCTTCATGTGGTGTAATGTAGAAGTTGGGAAAAATTAAGTAATGTGTTCTGCAAGCGGAGCTCGAGATAACTGTTATTTCCTGCAGAAACAAGTCCTGGCTGGAAGAAGTGATGGCGGTCTGTACTGGATGAAAGATTAAGGACTTCACCTAGAGACGTCACTGGTTAGTGTGTTACCTCTACACTGACAATATACACTGTATACTATGTATAGAGCTCCTGTGCATAATATCACCAGGAATCACTGTATTACCTTACACAGGCACTGCATACAAAGTAAAGATCTCCTGTGTATAATGACACGTACGGTGATAGTATTGGTGTTTTTTTTTTATTACTGATCAGTATTGTAGTATTCAGTCACTATATGGTGGTTATATGTGGTATGGACATGGTGTTGCGGTATTTGTCCCTTGTATGTGCTATTTGGTCACTTTGTGGTGGTAATATGTGGTCAGGTCATTGTGCGGTGGCATTTGTTCCTTGTATGTGGTATTATTCGGTCAGTGGTGGTAATATGTGGTCTGGACATGGTGAGGTGGTATTTGTTCCTTGTATATGATATTATTGTTCATTTTAAAAATTATAAAATAAATAAAAATATTCCTAAATTGTATTGCATATTTTAACAAATATTTAATAGGTTACAGTAGAGTAGGGCCCGGCCAAAAGTGTCTACCGTGTTATAGTGGCGGCTTAAAAAATCTTTTGGCCAAAACAAAAGCTGCCGGCTATATGTGTGAACTGGTGATGGGAATTGTTAATGTGTGATAGGTGAGAAGTGGAGTTTTTCCAAGAAAGAGCGGTGGGACTGTGGACAGTTCGAGGGGTGGAGCGTGGAGGCAAGGCTGGGGTGTAGCCTGGGCAGAGTCTCAAGGGGGCCCCAAAAATTTTGCCAGTATGAGGCCCCGAAATTTCTAGTGGCAGGCCTGATTAGATGCTTCATTGCAAAACATAGGGTCTGAGTTTATATATGTGGTGTTTATCAACCAAGAAGAAGTTAAAGTCTAAAATGATCCAATAGCCATTTTTATTTTTAATAGATTCTGATATGGAAATGTTTTTAAAAAAATGCAGTTAACACAAAAGCCTGATTTAAACCACACATCGTTTTCTGATGACACATTCCCTTTGAAAGCAAATGACAGCAACATTTCCAGATTAAGGTCCTTCTTAATGTCAGCATACTTTGTATAGCTTACATGTTTATGAGGCATCTTGTCTTTCTTACTTGAGTCACTTCCAGCACATACTATTAAAACTTTCAAGTTTTATCAATTTGGAGCTTGCTGCATGGATATCTACAGTGGAAAACCATAAAGGGAGCTGCTCTTGGGACTCAGGCACTACAAATGGAGAAGGGTTAAATAAACACAGAATATGAAGTGTCTAGACAGTACCTACTTTTGACCCAAATTTCTTAGTCTCTATTCTAGTCCCGATCAACTTTGTTAATATAATCCATAATAATGTTACAAATAATATGAAATCTTAGTCTTCATTTTATGTGCAGGATTGGCATCAGAAATAGTAAAACCTAGTTACGCATGATGGCTCACTGGTCTTGGGGGCAAATTGCAAAGTTGGCATGCATTCTTTACATTTTTCAAGCTGAAAGTGGTTTAGACAGATATCGACTGTTTTTAAAGGGAAGTTGTCTTGTAAAATAACATTATTAACCTGCAGATATAGGGTTAATCTACAGGTAATAACATTCTGACAGCATGCGGGGCAGACATTGGAAGCCCCGCTGCCAGGAGGAAATTAACTTTATTCTTCCCCGCAGCATTCAGCTTCCAGAGTAGTGGTGGCGGCATGGCTTTAGTCATTGCTCTGTGAATAGAGAGCATATGACCGGAAGCTGAACACTGCTGGGAGGAATAAAGTTTATTTCCTCCTGGCAGCGGGGCTCTCAGTACTGGTGCCACGCAGTATCAGAACTCTATTAACATGCAGATAAACCCCATGTCTGCAGGTTAAAAACATTATTTTAAATGACCGGTTCCCTTTAAGCTATATCATTTATACTCACAGCAACTATATTCTAGTAAGATTGACCTAAAAAATCTAATTCAAATCATATGATTTCAATTTATGGAATTTAATCCTTTCAATATTTTTTTTACCATATTAGCATCTTCAACCTCCTTAAAACCATACAAATAATTAGATGTATTAACATATGCCTTAAAAAGAAGTTTTATCTGCTCAAACTAGTCATATAAAATGTAAAGTTATATATTCACATTAGAAATTTATGTTCAGTTTACTGATGCATGGCAAAATTTTCAGTAATGTAGCAAATAATGTGGTCATTAAGGTGTTAAATGGCCATACTAAAAATTATAAACTGTATATAATATAATATATGATATCTCTTTCCACCATCCACAAAGTGTTAATTATATGCTAAGAGCTTTGTTCTTATTAAATTGTGCTTTGGATAACCATAGAAAAGATTATTACAAAGGCTTCGGTTAATATTTATTACACTTGACCTATTTATTCTGCAAAATAGCTTCCATGCACATTGTGTAAAAGACATTTTCCAATACCTTACATTTTTATCATAATTGAATTTCATACCTTTGCCCTACACAGCCCTGTAGCCCAACATTAATTCTCTTTAAGGATTTCAGGAGTGGCATGAAAAATGTAAGGTACAGAAAGAACGCAGGCACCCAGAACCAGAACAGCTGTTGCACAGATTAGAATTGATCTTAACTGTAAGTATTGAGAAAAAGATTCTTAAACGTATTGGTAGCTCATTTTTAATTATTAAAATTTCCATTTTTTAGTACAAGTGCAACTTATTAAGACTATAAAAAGTGCTTGAGTTCTATTATTATTAGTGATGAGCGAATATACTCGTTACTCGAGATTTCCCGAGCCCGCTCTGGTGTCCTCCGAGTATTTGTAAGTGCTCGGAGATTTCGTTTTCATCGCCTCAGCTGAATGATTTACAGCTATTAGCCAGGCTGAGTACATGTGGGGGTTGCCTGGTTGCTAGGGAATCCCCACATGTAATCAAGCTGGCTAACAAATGTAAATCATTCAGCTGCTGCAAGGAAAACTAAATCTCCAAGCACTTACAAATACTCGGAGGACCCCTGAGCGTTCTCAGGAAATCTCAAGTAATGAGTATATTCGCTAATCACTAATTATTATTTTAAAAAATAAGGAAAAGAACCTATTGAAAGGGTGAAATTATTTTTATTGAAAATACCTTCAAGTAAAAGTAAAAGATTGTCTAGAAAAAGCGTAAACAACCAACCCTAGGAATTATTAGGTTTCACACATGGTTTTCATATTCTGAAAGGTAATGCCATGCATTCGTTTCAGTGTAAAAAAGGGTTACTACTAGAGATGAGCAGATTGATCCGCAGAAATGTAATGGAAATTTGAGCATTTTGACATTTGATTTGTGATTCGCAAAAAAAAAATTGTCCGACACGATTTCTGACACTACTGAAGCATCAGAAAGTGGCCAACATCGTTTTGTGTGGCCATGCAGGCAATGTCTATAATGCCCTGCAGCTATGATGTATAGCAGATTATTCAGCCTTGGACAGTGGTGGTCAGTACCTGGGCTATCACAGATCAAACGGTTCCCCATTAGAGCAGTTTGTAAGGCAAAGATATTTTTCCATCTCCATAAGCTCTTATGGTCTGTGAGGTCCTGTCTCTTGTCTGTAAAGTATAAGCTCTTATACTCAGTTGAGTCTTCCCTCTCTCCTGTAGAATGTAAGCTCTTATAGTCAGCAGGATCCTCTTGTCAAGGCATATTTTCAGTTGTTTCACACTTTTTTGTTAAGTATTTAATTTCACATGTGTTAATTAATTTTTTTGATGCCTTCAGTGTGAATTTACAATTTTCATAGTCATTAAAATACAGAAAAATCTTAAAATGACAAGGTATGTCAAAACTTTTGCTCTGTACTGTATATTCAGTGGGATCCTCTCTTCTGTAGAGTGTAAGGTCTTATGGTCAATGGGGGCCTCTCTCTCTCTCTTGCCTGTAAGGCTAGGTTCCCATTGCGTTAATGGGAACGCGCTAACGGACAGCGTTGCACGGTGAAATTAACGCCGTGCAACGCGTCCGTTAGTGCGCCCATTCATGGCAATGGGAACGCGCAGCACTAGCGCGTGCCATGTTCGGCACGCGCTAGTGACGCGCCGGTGTTTTGTGGTGCGCCTCGGACGCTGCTTGCAGTGTCCGAGGCGTGCCCGCGGTCCGTTCCCCGCTCTCGCAGATCGGGGATCTGCGAGAGCGGGGACGTTACCGCTGTGCTCTGCTTTACGGCCGGCCGGCGCTGACACAATCAGTGCGGGAAGGTGACGGCAGGGGACGTGACAGATACCGGAAAGTGAGTATGTTGTGTTTTTTTTTTTACATTTACAATGGTAACCAGGGTAAACATCGGGTTACTAAGCGCGGCCCTACGCTTAGTAACCCAATGTTTACCCTGGTTACCAGTGAACACATCGCTGGATCGGTGTCACACACGCTGATTCAGCGATGACAGCGGGTGATCAGCGACCAAAAAAAGGTCCTGATCATTCCCAGCGACCAACGATCTCCCAGCAGGGGCCTGATTGTTGGTCGCTGTCACGCTTAACGATTTCGTTAACGATATCGTTGTTATGTCACAAAAAACAACGATATCGTTAACGAAATCGTTTTTTGTGAAGGTACCTTAAGTCCTGAAAGACAGTTTCATTTTTTGCAAGTGATGCCAAATGTATGGAGCTTTAGTTTGACAACTCTTCTTCAATATGTTTAGGTAAAATTAAAGTGCTTGTCCTCACATGAGGAAAACTCCATTAACACCTCACTAACGCCTTCTGCTTGAAGGAGATTAAATAACGCTCTTTTAAATCTTCATTAATAAATTGGATTCCTTTGTTCAGTGCCTTTATGCATTTGCGAAGGTGGTGAACAATTTCCAAGAGCATCTCAATCTCTGGCGGTCTTGCTACAGATAGCCTTTAGATTTTAATGCCGCTGTGTAAAGCATAATTTTATCTGATTTGGTGCTGTAGAAAAATTAAACACTTTGGGCTTGATACAGTAAAGTGTTTATGCCAGAATTCTGGTGTAAAACACTTTGATTACTTGCAATTTTTTTTTGTGAACTGCGAAGTTACGCACATTTTTACAACTTTTGCTATTTTCACGAAAGTTTCAATCAGCTTTTCCAAAATGGGCAGATGTGGAGAGGAGTCAGACCGGGAAGGGGCATCATTACAACCAAACATCAAAGTCATAGGAAGTGTTGACATTTCTTACACCAGAAATGTTTCCCCAGTCCATGACAGAAGTAACAATTCTGATGAGGTGAGCGGAGGCGCACGCCACTCAGAGAATGCACCAAAGGCAGGGGTCACACTTGAAAGTGTGATGCAAGAAACTCGCACGAGTCTCTTGCATCAATACCCGGCACTGCTGCCGCCACTCAGGAGCAGAGCGTGCAGCTGCATGTATTTCTATGTAGCCGCACACTTCAGTCCCGAGTGCCGCCAGCAGTGTCGGGTATTGATGCGGGAGACTAGTGTGAGTTTCTTGCATCACACTTGCAAGTGTGACCCCGGCCAAATTCATTAAGTGGCGTGTGCTTCTAAATTTGAAATCCCAGTCTTAATGAATTGGGGTCTTTGTTTACAAAATATAGTTAAATGCTAATGTAAATAGGTTACAAGAATGTACAGAAATGAAAGGATTAATTTTGGAGTCAATTATGCAAGTACAGGATATTAAGTAATACATTTTTAGGAAAATTACAATATACACACTTTAACAATTGCATTATGGATTATTTCTCCTATCTGACTACTTCGCAATAGGAGCGACACCCTAATGTCTCGGTGCTTACAACTATAGGTCACATAAGAATGTCTCTTCAACACGTTTCCACTTACGTTGTAGACACTAACGGAGGTCATTAGTATTTAACGCTAGGCACAAGTCCTTTTGATAAAGTCAAGTAATACTCTATAGGCCCTCCTCACACTGGCCGGTCCCCATCCTGTCTGCTGCACAGCCACAAACCAAACCCTGTACCAAACGTCAGCATTGGAAGTAACAGCCTGGTTCACTAGATTGTCAAAGCAGATATCCACTTCAGCATGGCATCCTGCACTATGTCTTTGGTGCTTGACCTGTGCCAGTCGATTACCAGGCCATGATGGATAAGGGCTGGGCCTTCGGTCTTGACTGGCATTGTCTGGATCCCAGGCCTTGACTGGCGTCATCCGGATTTTGCTCACTGGTTCACAACGTCCCACCTGTCTTATTCTTCAAGGGCATCCCAGTGACTCAGCAGACGACCCACTGGTTTCACTGGTTGGCCTCCAACTGACTTCCCACCTTGTCATTTCGTCTTTTTACATCAGGTAACTGCACCACAGGTGTCACCTGATCAGGTGCTCTTTTTTTATCTGTTTTTCCCGAAACACTTCTCCCATCCTTTGGTTCCACTGGGTTCTGTTTTTACAACAGGTATCAATCTCCAGTCACAAATGCTACACTATGCTGCATATGCTAACACCACAGTTTTTTCCAGTGCCTGTGTACCTCATGATCTCCTGATCACTAGGGGACCAGTCTGACATAAACTGATTGGTCAAAATGGACAACCCCTTAAATATGGTTCTACACATATTGTAAAAGCTCATTTATAAAGTGAGCATTTTGTAATACAGTCTGTTAAGCTTTTGCTATAATACAAATCTCAGTCATATATGTTACGGAACATACATGGTTTAACATGTAACATACAAGTGTAATTATTGACATCATTGCTGTCTTTCATACACCAACAGATTTTTTTCTTCATGTCACAGTATAGATCAGAAAAGTATTTTCTGCCTAACACTATTCAGCATCTCACATTGAGACTGCATGTGCGTATTCATGCTTGGTCCTCTTCAGATCCTCATCCCAGCCGAGCCAGGCAAAGCAATCATTAAGTGCTTGTGTCTCCAAGGAGAAGCAACATGCTCTAGTCGTATCCCCGGCAGGCGGAGGATCGCATTGGGTGGGGTATCCATCCTGGCATGCGCCACCGACACGGTTCCTCATTGGTTAGAGGTATGCATGATGCTGTGATTTCCTGCCCAATGTAGTGGATGCTGCTAAAATACAAAAGCTTGGACATCTCTGAAAGGGTATTCAATTAAGGAGTGCAGATACTCTTTGGGAAAAGGCTGTTGGACACAGGGGGTGCGGCTTACATCTGCTATGGTCTCTCTAATAGGGTATTCCATCACGCTGTGCAGGTATATTTTGGGTGATAGGCTTCCAAACACAGATACATCATTTATGGGCATTTTCTACAACAAAAGCAACAGATACTTTGGTTGAACTTTTGTGTACCTTTGTTAAGAAATAAGCGATAGTCTCAGTAAAATAAAGTTTACTATCTAAAAAAAAGTTGTGGCCTATTGGAAATATATGTCATAAGTGTATGTTCTGTGCTATGTTAGGTTGGCGTACTTATGTGGAACTATAGGAAAATAAATGTCCCCTTCTTTCCAATTCTCAGTCCAGAACATGAATTTTTATGCATGTGTGAGGCTCTCTCCGTAGTATTTATGTAAGTTGCAGGAATTGTTTTACTACCACTGTAAAATCACAATACCGATAGCTGCAAACATGTGTAGTCAACATGTCCTCTCATCTATTCCTTACTGGAGTTCCATACATGGGTAAGAAGACCCTCATTCTACCAATGTATGGGGATCCCAGAGGAGAAAACACAGTGAACCATTAGTTCTACCACTCGACTTAATAATTCCTCTCAAACACCATACTAATTTCTAGAAAACTGTATCCAAATGTTCCCCTGCTTACTGTAATGCAACTGCAAGGCAGTTGCACGCAACCCCCACCAGGGAGCGCAGGTAAGGGAAAAAGGTAGCACTCACTGTGTAGTACCACAGTGCAGCGTGCCGAGCGCCACTAGGAGGTGGCAAAGTAGTTAGACAGGCCAGTCAGCAACAAACAGGAAGACGAAGAACCAGAGGTCACAATAATGCACATGGTCAGAGACAAGCCAGAAATCGGAACCAGACAGGAGTGCGGGATCCAAAACGTGAGAAAGAAGATGTAGTTGGGGTACGAGCCAAAGAGTCAAAGCCAGACCAGAAACGTAGTAACAGAGATGGAAAGCAGAAGGCAGGGTTCAGAATTCAAGCTGAGTCATACACTGTAGGGAACCACCAAACACACACTAAGTCAGGGATAGGAAACGGGTCAGGCACAAATACAGGTAGTCAGAGGCAGAAGGATCACTAGGGTATATGGGTCAGCTGCTCAAGCCAAAGACTGAAACTATCACTGACAAATGCTACCAGAAATGGCACCAATAAATAGCCACCCACGAACCAAAGAGAGGCAGGATAGGTTAACCCCACCATAATCAGACCGGGGAAAGAAAAGCAAGAAGCAAACCTGGATCATGACACTTACCTTCCCTCACTAATCTTCACACACCACCCAGCGCTACTGATATGGCCTTCTTTTCATTTCTAGTCTCCAATTCACACATTGTAAGCCATTTTTTTAGCCTCTCAAGCCCCAAAAGACTTTCTTAAATAGGCAACTCTTTTGAAGAACTTGGCTGAAAGTCTTCCCCAATGGTATTGTGCTGTACTTTTGTACTGGTAGAAGTTTTTCCTAAATGTTTTACTTTGTCAATTACTTTAGAAATAATAACACTTATATAAATATAAAAACAATAATAAGTACCTAGTGGGTGGAAAATGTAAGATTTGTTTCCAACTTACAAGAAACTTCTATTCTATATATAGGTGTCCTAAACTAGTTTGTATTTAGTTTAAGCTTATCCTAATGAAGGAATAGAATTATTCTGTGTGTTAACAGCGGAGAGCATTTATGTATTCCAGGCATAGTTCCACTATTTCCTGCTGTTGAGTTGAGTAATGAAAGCAGCAAGAACATAGCACATTTTCAGAACCTGTAAACTTTTTCACAGCTTCATTATTATTCCAATTCAAGATTAGCTATGTTATTAGCCATTTTATTTTTGTGCATTTTTATTAGTTACCATAGATTTAGAAGTACATTAGGATTTCTCTGCATTAGTGTTTACTTGTCGGTTTTTGGAATGTCTAAAAAGACAAGAGATGGCAAAGTGTAAGAACAGTCTATGGGCTCTTGCTTTACTACATTTTATATAATGATGCAGTCATTATAAATAATGACTAACAATGTCTATAGGCTTGTCTCTTGTCATTTATAATTAAAAGCACCCAATTTGCTACCCATAAAACCAAAATCTACCTGGAGATCTCTTTCCTAGATTAAAAATCATGTAGCTTTTGCTGAACCTACCTGTCTAAGTTGACTCTTTTTCTCTAGGGAAGTGAACCCTGTAAGCCCTCAACTTGTGGTGATGGCCAAGGGGGTCAGAACCAGGAGCATAAACAGGGGCACCAGGCAACAAATCCAAGGACTGCGACAGAAGGAAAATTAAGTAAACAAGCCAAGGTCAGGTCCATACTTAAAAGTAGCAATCAGCAACCTAAGGGATCATACCTTAATATGAAGGTGAAATGGTGAGACTGGACTACTCTTTAAAAAGGCCACAGTGACTGATGTTGTGCTGATTGACGGAACAAACCAACATCGCTGATAATCGTACAAGGAGATATAAATAAGGAGAGGTGAGGCAAATCAGGGGCGGGCCGCGGACATAACACATGTGTAGCTGGTGTGGCTGCATTGGGGTCTGGAGGTGGAGGAGGGCCCCTGCAGGGCGGCTAATAATGAGGGCAATCTGTCATGTTTATCCGGCCTCAGAGCTCTGGGGGGTCTCTGGCCAGACTGCCCTCATGTGCGGCAGGCAGGGAGAGATCCTTGCAGCTCTGCTGCCTACAAGAGAAAATGGCAGAGGTGCGGTGCTGCAACGATCAGCCCTGCTTCCTGCCCTCACTTCGTGTCTCACACAGCAGTCAGCAGCGCGACTGGATGAGATCATCATTCAGCGCCATGGATGTGCCAGAGAGAGGAAGCTTCCAGCAACAGTGATACTGCGGCAGTGGGAGAGTTTGAAGAGAGGTGAGAGATGCTGTGTGTGTGTGTATGTACACACGTATGTGTGTGTGTGTAGAGATGAGTGGTGATGTGTGTGTGCGTGTGTAGTGCTGCAGGGAAAGGTGCAGAGAGGTGAATGGTGCTGTGACTGTGTGTATGTGGAGGGGGAAATGATGGGGTGATGGCGAGGGCAATGATGGGTGATGGGGGAGAAAGCAATGATGGAGGTGGTGGAAAGGACAATGATGGGGTTGTTGAGGGCAATAATGGGGGTGGAGGAAATGATGGAGGTAGTGGAATGGGCAATGATTGTGGTGGTGGGGTAAAAGGCAATGATGGAGGTGGTGGAAAGGACAATGATGGTGGTAGAAAGGGCAATGATGGGGATGGTGGGGGAGGAAATGATGGAGGTGGTGAAATGGGCAATGATGGTAGTGGTGGGTAAGGAAGCAATGATGGAGGTGGTGGGGGAGAAGGTAATGATGGAGGTGGTGGAAAGGGCAATGAAGGGGGTGGTGGTAGAGAAGACAATGATGGTGGTAGTGGAAAGGACAATGATGGGAATGATGGGGAAGGAGGCAATGACGGAGGAGGTCGAAAGGGCAATAATGGGGGGGGAGAAGGCAAAAATGGGGGTGATGGAGAGGGCAATAATGGGGTGGTGGGGGAGAAAGCAATGATGGAGGTGGTGGAAAGGACAATAATGGGGGTGGTAGGGGGAAGGAAATGATGGAGGTGGTGAAATGGACAATTAAGGGGGTGGTGGGGGAAAAGGCAATCATGGTGGTAGTGGAAAGGACAATGATGGTGAAAAGGGCAATGATGGGGTGGTGGGGGAGGAGGAAATCGTGGAATGGGCAATGATGGGGTGGTGGGTGAGAAGGCAATGATGGAAGTGGTGACAAGGGCAATGATGGGGTGGGGGAGAGTACAATAATGGGATGTGGGTGATTGGGATGGGAGGAAGGGGGATTGATAATGGATTTAGGAACAGGGGAGGTGGAAGAAAATGTTATTATTGCTTATTATGTCTAACACGGTCACTTAGTATATAGTGTACTCATTTTTTATACATAGCACAGCCCTTTAGTATATAATGTACTCAAGAGAGGGCACTGTATAATAAGGGATGGCAATAAACATAATAAAGGAGACTATGTAATATATCTACATGTATGTGTGTGTGGCTCATATCAGACCTGTTCGTGAGGAGAGATAGCAAGAACCAATCAAACAGCACAAACTCATTTAAGCTGTTGCTCAGCCCCCAGTCAGATTTACCCCTGATAAACTGAACTCTGATTAATACACTGCCAGGTCTGTGACATCATGCAACCACAAGCTTATGTGCAGTGTGGTATTCCATGCCAATCGAGATGTGGACGGTACAGAGGAAAGTTCAGTGTGTTCTGTGGCACGCTAAATTCAAATCCATGACCAAAGTACTACGTGAATATAGGTGCGTTTATAACAAAGCGCCACCACATAGGAATAATATTACTCGGTGGGATAAGCAGTTGAAGGAAATTGGCAGTTTGGTGGAGAAACCCCGTTTTGGTAGGCCATCAGTCAGTGACGAGTCTGTAGAGGCTATACGGGATAGCTACCTAAGGAGCCCTAAAAAAATCTGTGTGTGCTCGACAATTACACCTAAGCAAGACTACAGTTCATAAGGTGTTAATGAAACGTCTCTGTTTTACCGGGTACAAATTGCGGCTGTTACACACTATCAAACCGGTGGATAGACCCAAACGATGCACGTTTGCTGCAGATATGCTTCATGAGATCAACAATGATGCAAGATTTTTGCAGAAGATTGTGTTTAGCGATGAGGCGACCATCCATATCTGTGGACATGTTCATCGCCATAACGTCCAAATATGGGCTGCTGAACATCCTCATGCCTAAGTTGAGTACGAACATAACACCCCTAAAGAGAATGTGTGGTGTAGCATGATGCATGATAAGGTGATAGGTATGAAACTGGGAGAGTTTTTCTTTTATTTGGAGCAGATTTCACATTTCTATCATTCCGTTGCTTTCCAGTGACTGGTCAAAAGTGTACCATGACTTTACAGACACACTGTATATATGTATATGTGTATGTGTTGCATAGCCTCCTTTATGTCAAATATATATATATATATACAGTGGGGCAAAAAAGTATTTAGTCAGTCAGCAATAGTGCAAGTTCCACCACTTAAAAAGATGAGAGGCGTCTGTAATTTACATCATAGGTAGACCTCAACTATGGGAGACAAACTGAGAAAAAAAAATCCAGAAAATCACATTGTCTGTTTTTTTAACATTTTATTTGCATATTATGGTGGAAAATAAGTATTTGGTCAGAAACAAAATTTCATCTCAATACTTTGTAATATATCCTTTGTTGGCAATGACAGAGGTCAAACGTTTTCTGTAAGTCTTCACAAGGTTGCCACACACTGTTGTTGGTATGTTGGCCCATTCCCCCATGCAGATCTCCTCTAGAGCAGTGATGTTTTTGGCTTTTCGCTTGGCAACACGGACTTTCAACTCCCTCCAAAGGTTTTCTATAGGGTTGAGATCTGGAGACTGGCTAGGCCACTCCAGGACCTTGAAATGCTTCTTACGAAGCCACTCCTTCGTTGCCCTGGCGGCGTGCTTTGGATCATTGTCATGTTGAAAGACCCAGCCACGTTTCATCTTCAATGCCCTTGCTGATGGAAGGAGGTTTGCACTCAAAATCTCACGATACATGGCCCCATTCATTCTTTCATGTACCCGGATCAGTCGTCCTGGCCCCTTTGCAGAGAAACAGCCCCAAAGCATGATGTTTCCACCACCATGCTTTACAGTAGGTATGGTGTTTGATGGATGCAACTCAGTATTCTTTTTCCTCCAAACACGACAAGTTGTGTTTCTACCAAACAGTTCCAGTTTGGTTTCATCAGACCATAGGACATTCTCCCAAAACTCCTCTGGATCATCCAAATGCTCTCTAGCAAACTTCAGACGGGCCCGGACATGTACTGGCTTAAGCTGTGGGACACGTCTGGCACTGCAGGATCTGAGTCCATGGTGGCATAGTGTGTTACTTATGGTAGGCCTTGTTACATTGGTCCCAGCTCTCTGCAGTTCATTCACTAGGTCCCCCCGCGTGGTTCTGGGATTTTTGCTCACCGTTCTTGTGATCATTCTGACCCCACGGGGTGGGATTTTGCGTGGAGCCCCAGATCGAGGGAGATTATCAGTGGTCTTGTATGTCTTCCATTTTCTAATTATTGCTCCCACTGTTGATTTCTTCACTCCAAGCTGGTTGGCTATTGCAGATTCAGTCTTCCCAGCCTGGTGCAGGGCTACAATTTTGTTTCTGGTGTCCTTTGACAGCTCTTTGGTCTTCACCATAGTGGAGTTTGGAGTCAGACTGTTTGAGGGTGTGCACAGGTGTCTTTTTATACTGATAACAAGTTTAAACAGGTGCCATTACTACAGGTAATGAGTGGAGGAAAGAGGAGACTCTTAAAGAAGAAGTTACAGGTCTGTGAGAGCCAGAAATCTTGATTGTTTGTTTCTGACCAAATACTTATTTTCCACCATAATATGCAAAAAAATTGATAAAAAAACAGACAATGTGATTTTCTGGATTTTTTTTTCTCAGTTTGTCTCCCATAGTTGAGGTCTACCTATGATGTAAATTACAGACGCCTCTCATCTTTTTAAGTGGTGGAACTTGCACTATTGCTGACTGACTAAATACTTTTTTGCCCCACTGTATATATATATATATATATATATATATATATATATATCCAAGCTGTCAGTGTCCGCCACTGAGGCAAATGATAGGTAATATAAAACAAGTACAGAAATGTTTGTTGGTAACCATATCATTACAATTTGGTAGTGTACTTCTTTCTGGTTGGTATTGCTGCCATTTATAATGACAGGGCCAGTGGTATACTCACTGGATAAGACCAATGAATCTATGACAGAAAGAGATATTATATTATTATGTGAGTTGAAGTTCCATTTATAACTATACCAAAGGCTCTTGACGGATTCAATGAATTAATAACAGAGTTGCTGCCCAGTTAAGGGTGAAACTGCCCTGGATCTTGCAGCTCTACTACACCTTATCCCTATTTAGCATTAAATCTCTGCTATAGTTGTACACTTATTTGCATGATGACATGGATCATTAGGGATCACGTAGTCATCTACATTTTTAATTCCTTCACACCGCAGCCCATTTTCATTTTTTCATTTCTGTTTTTTGCTCCCCTTCTTCCCAGAGACATAACTTTTTTTATTTTTCCGTCAGTGTAGTCGTGTGATGGCTTGTTTATTGCAGGACGAGTTGTACTTTTGAAGGACACCATTAGTTTTCGACACCATTAGTTTTGCCATAGCGTGGAAAGTGGGAAAATAATTCCACGTGCAGTGAAATTGCAAAAAAAGGTACAATTCCACAGCTGTTTTTTTTACCATGTTCACCAGATGCTAAAACTGACCGGCCATTATGATTCTCCAGGTCATTACGAGTTTTTGTAGATATCAAACATGTCTAGGTTGCTTTATATTTAAGTGGTGAAAAAAAAATCCAACGTTTGTTGAAAAAAAAAATTATAAATTGCACCATTTTCCGAGAACACATTTTTGTGTTCTGGGTTCGGTGAGGGCATATTTTTTGCGTGCCGAGCTGATGTTTTTATTGATACCATTTTGGTGTAGATACGATCTTTTGATCTATAGATTTATTTTGAATGGGGAGAATGGGGGTGATTTAAACTTTTATTTATTTTATTTTTTTCGTATTTTTAAAAATATTTTATTTTCACTTTACACTGGCTTCAATAGCCTCCATCATCTGATCATTTGTGCTACATAGAGCAGGGCTAGAGCCCTGCTCCACGTAGCAGAAATGCTCACTTGCTATGAGCGCCAACAGGTGGGTGGAGCTCAGCAATCCAGCAATGACAATTACTGCAGACCCTGGGTTGTCATGCCAACCCATTGGTGACTTGCTGTCATGTGACATGGGTGCCGATGGGCGGGATTAGAGATGCGCTTCTGGTGCGAACACATTAAATGCCGCTGTCAGAGATTGACAGTGGCCTTTAACAGGTTAACAGGTAACAGGTTAACAGCATTGGATGGATCGCGATTCCACCCACAGCTGTTGGGGGCACATGTCAGCTGTTCAAGCCGGGGCTCTGTGTGGCATGCCGGGGCTCTGTGCGGGCTGCCGGGGCTCTGAGCAGCGTGTCGGGGCTCTGTGCGGCGTTCCGGGGCTCTGTGCAGTGTGCCGGGGCTCTGTGCGGGCTGCCGAGGCTCTGTGCGGCAGGCCGGGGGCTCTGTGTGTGTGTGCAGGCATTGTCCGATGGGACTACAAGTCCCATTGGATGATGCCTACTACAGTGATAGTAATTGACACATTAGCCAATGATGGGACAGTAGTAGACCCATCATCCGGCTAATGTGTTGAATGAAAAAAAAACAAACAAAAAATACATACATACTACATACATACATACATATTACATACACACATACATACTACATACATACATGCATGCATGCTACATACATACATGCTACATACATACTACATACATACATGCTACATGCGTACATACATACTACATACATACATGCTACATGCATACTACATACATTCATACTACATGCATACATACATCATACATACTACATACATACATTACATACAGTACATACATACAGACATACAGTACATAAAACATAGAGTACATACTCACCATTACTTGTCACTTTGTTCCCCGAAGCCACTGTCACCTGTAAAAAAAATGAAAATAACAAACAACCAATATACAGTACTCCCTGATCCGCAGAAATCCACGAGTGTCCCACGACGATCTCCAGTAGAGAACGACAACATCAGCTGATGCGACCGCTCTCCAGGGGCTCCAGGAACACAATGACGGGAGGAAGGTATCCTTCCGCACTGTATTCCTCCACCGCTGTAAAAAAAAATAAAAATAGTCCCTAGTCTAACTTTTGGCATTGCTGTGTGAGAAATTTTCCCACGCAGCAATTGCCATAAAGTGAGACTTTGTCCTAAGGTAACCTCTCAGTGATGCTCTGCAGGAGCCATTGTCTCCTGTCAGTGTGTCACTGAGGGTCCTATAGAGCAGTGACATCACCCAATGTCACTGTTCTATAGGGAAGATCATCATGGGACACTCATTATTAATCGGACTACGGCGGACAGGTAGTATAGTATAGTTTATTATTTTACGTTTTTTGCAGGCGCTGAAGTATGGTAAGTATGGTTAAATGAAGAATATTAAAATACTTTTTTCCTAATGTGTGTGTGTTTTATTAACCCTTTATTACTATTGGATTAATAATGGATAGGTGTCTTATTGATGCCTCTCCGTTATTAACCCGGCTTAAAGTCACCTTACAATAGCAAGGTGACATTAACCCCTTATTACCCCATATCTAGTTTTTTTTAAAACTCGCCGGATTGTGCCTGACTGCAAAAACCTGATGTGTGAAAGCAGCCAGATATATGGATAGATACATCTATCTATCTATAAATGTATCTATGAATAGATATATCCATAGATATCTAAAAGAAAGGCCGATGTTTCTAAGGCTACTTTCACGCTGCACAAGGTCCGCCTAGAGTGTGCTCACTTGCGGCGTTCCAGCTTGGCAAGATCCCGCATTGCTGCTCTGCAGCGCCGATTCCGCCTTTCGGAACACCGCATCATATGTGACCTACCTACCCGGTGGAATTCCACGTTACATATGTTGGAGCGGTTGTGTGAGCAGCAGCAAGCAGTTATGGAGTACCAGCTGCATCAGGCGCAAAGAAGTCGCAGTCAGCGCTGATTAGACTTCACAACCACAGAGTGGGCCACTATGAAGGACGTCTGCCAGGTTTTGCGTCCTTTTGATTATTCCACGCGGATGGCAAGTGCAGATGATGCACTAGTCAGCATGACTGTCCCCCTTATCTGCCTGCTTCAGCAAACTTTGCAAGGGTTAAGGGATGATGTTGTGGAAGAGGTGGAGGATGAGGAGTCACCTTTTCCATCAGCTTCTGGAGAGTCAGCGCCACGTGGTTCCTCACAAAGGGGTACGCAGGGGCCACTTTGTGAGGAGGATGAGGAGGAGTCAATGGAGGAGGAAGAGCTCCGTCCAGAGGAGGGAGCGACACAATTGTCCAGTGGTCAGTGTGTACAGCCCAAAACCTCATCCCAGCGTTGACCCGGGAGTGTAAATTGCGGGAGTACCACGACACACTGGTGAATTCCATCATCTTCTCCAGTCCAACTGAGAGGAGTGCTGCTAGTGCTTTACAAAGCAGCTCAGTGCGTCGAGGCAGTGGGGGAGGCTCTGCCCAAAGAGGGAGCAGAAGCAGTGCCTCTGCCCAAGGCAAGCCCAGTATGGCACAACTCTGGCACACTTTTGTGTGCCCGCCCCAAATGTCTACACCATCACCGGCGGCTCCAGTCAGCAGGAGGCAACGGTTCCGTCAGATGGTGACAGACTACATGGCTTGCCCTCTTACTGTACTCCCAGACGGCTCTTCCCCGTTCAAGTTTTGGGTCTCTAAGCTGGATACATGGCCAGAGCTAAGCCAGTATGCATTGGAGGTGCTGGCTTGCCCTGCGGCTAGTGTCTTATCGGAACGTGTCTTCAGTGCCGCAGGTGGTGTACTAACAGACCGTCGCATGCGACTATCCTCCGATAACGTTGACCGGCTTACTTTCCTGAAAATGAACCAGGCCTGGATCTCGCAGGAATTTGCCACTCCTCTGCCTGATTAAGTAATTGGGTGTCATCCAGGTCTCCTACTGTGTTCATCTTTCTACCACCTGAACTGCTATTCCTGGGCTCCAACACCGCCAGTTGCGGCTCAGAAGTGCAGGCTGCACAGTAAAAACATACGACCCAGTGTTATTGGGTTTCAGTAACGTCAGCTGATCGCCAGCTGTGTAGCCGGCAATGTGTCCTGCGACCGCCACGCTGGCACAACAACCTAAATGTAAGGGAACCTGTCCCCCCCCCCGTCGTTTGTTACTGAAAGAGCCATCTTGTGCAGCAGTAATGCTGCACAAGGAAAAGGTAGCTCTTTTAGTTTAGCTCCTTGCACACGCAGAACTTAACACTTATAAAATGTGTTCACTGATACCGTTATACCGTCCCGGAGCTGGGACTTTCCTTCGTAATGTGACGCAGCACAGCCGTCATTCCTACCCCCTTGGTGCCATGCGCTGCCTCCTCAGCATTGTTTTAAGCTGTCACGGAGCCTGCGCTGTTCTGTTATCTCTTGGGCATGCCCTATTTGCGCTGCCTGTCTTCTGACATAATTTGGTGTCAGGCTGGCTGCGCCTGTGCGGCCGCGCTGCCCGAGATCCCGCCTCGCAGTGTCTTCTGATTGAATCACACTGCGGGCCTGGGATCCATGGGCATGCGCAGTGCATATCTTCCCCTCGGGCTCTCGCTCATCTCCCTCCGCCTTCTTTAGACTGTGCGCCGTCAGCTGATCCCTAATAGCATGCCACGGCCATGACACCGCACAGTCTGAAGAAGAGGGAAGGAGGGGAGTGAGAGTCGAGGATATGCACTGTGCATGCCCATGGATCCAAGGCCCGCAGTGGGATTACGTTAGACGACACTGCGAGGTGGGATCTGGAGCAGCGTGGACGCACAGGCACTGACAGCCTGACACCAAATTATGTCAGAAGACAGGCAGCGCTAATTGGGCATGGCCAAGGGATAACAGAACAGCGCAGGCTCTGTGACAGCTTAAAACAACGCTGAGGAGGCAGCGCACGGCACCAAGGGGATAGGAATGACAGCTGTGCTGTGTCCCATTACGAAGGAAATTCGCACCTCCGGGACGGTTTAACGGTATAAGGGGACACATTTTTAGTGTTTACTTCTGTGTTTGCAAGGAGCATAATTAAAAGAGCAACCTTTTCCTTTTGCATCCTTAGTGCTGCACAAGATGGCTCTTTCAGCTACAAACGTCTTGGGGGGGGGGTTAAAGGTTCCCTTTCAACTTTCTCCAATCAGGCTTCGGCCTACACTCTGTTCCTCTGCTCCTCCTGCTGTCCCTGGGCTCTAACACCGCCAGTTGGTGCCTGGAAGTGCTCTCTGCACAGTCAACAGTCGCTCCTCTGTTATTGGGGTTCAGTAACGTCAGCTGATCCCCAGCTGTGTGTGCGGCAATACCTCCAATCTGCTCCTCCTGCTGTCCCTGGGCTCTAACACCGCCAGTTGGTGCCTGGAAGTGCTGTCTGCACAGTCAACAGTCGCTCCTCTGTTATTGGGGTTCAGTAACGTCAGCTGATCCCCAGCTGTGTATCCGGCAACGTGTCATGCGACCGCCACGCTGGCACAACTAAAATGTAAGGGGACCTGTCCCCCCCCCCCCTAGGCGTTTGTTACTGAAAGAGCCACCTTGTGCAGCACTAATACTGCACAAGGAAAAGGTCGCTCTTGAAATTATGCTCCTTGCAAACGCTGTACTACACACTCATGTAATGTGTCCCCTCACACCGTCCAACTGTCCCGGAGGTGGGACTTTCCTTTGTAATGTGACGCAGCACAGCCGTCATTGCTACCCCCTTGGCACCGTGCGCTGCCTCCTTAGCGTTGTTTGATTCCGTCCTGGACCCTGCGCTGTTATGTTATCCCTTGGCCATGCACAGTTTGCGCTGCCCGTCCTCTGACATCATTTGTTGTCGTCCTGGCTGCGCCTGTGCGTCCACGCTGCCCGAAATCTCACCTCGCAGTGTCGTCTAATGTGATCCCACAGTGGGCATGGTATCCATGGCCATGCGCAGTGCATATACTAGCCTCTCACTCCCCTTCTTCACGCTTCTTCAGACTAGGCGGCGTCAGCTGATCCCTAATAGCATGCCACGGCCGTGACGCCGCACAGTCTGAAGAAGCAGGAAGGAGGTGAGTGAGAAGCGATGATATGCACTGCGCATGCCCATGGATCCCTAGCCCGCAGTAGGATTACATTAGATGACACTGCGAGGTTGGATCTCGGGCAGCTTGGACGCACAGGCACTGCCAGCCTGACACCTAAATGATGTCAGAAGATGGGCACCGCTAACTGTGCATGGCCAAGGGATAACATTACAGCGCGGGCTCCGTGACAGAACCAAACAACGTTGAGGAGGTGGCGCACGGCACCAAGGGGGTTGGAATGACGGCTGTGCTGTGTCACATTACAAAGGAAAGTCCCACTTCCGGAACGGTTTGACGGTGTGAGGGGACACATTATATGAGTGTGTACTTCAGCGTTTGCAAGGAGCATAATTTTCGGAGCCACCATTTTCCATGTGCAGTATTACTGCTGTACAAGATGGCTCTTTCAGCAACAAATGCCTGGGGTGGGGTGGGGGGGTTAAAGGTTCCCTTTCAACTTGCTCCACTGCAGGCTTCGGCCTACACTCTGCTCCTCTTTGATTCCCTGGGTTTCAACACTGTCAGTTGCCACCTGGAAGTGTTGTCTACACAGAAAAAACACTAGCTGATGTGTCAGTGGGGTTCAGCACCGCCAGCTGTTCCCCTGCTGTGTAGTCGGCAACGTGTCCAGCACAAGCCACGCTGACACAACAGAACAAAAGCTGCCACCAGTGCAGGCTTTGGCCTACACTCTGCTCCTCTCCTCCTCCTGCTGACCCTGGGCTCAAACACCGCTAGTATTTACCCGGAAGTGCTAGCTGCACAGAGAAAAACACCAGCCAATGTGTTAGTGGGGTTCAGCACCGCCAGCTGTTCCCCTGCTGTGTAGCCGGCAACATGACCTGCAAACGCCACGCAGGCACATGAACTGAAATTAAAGGGACCCTGCCACCCACCCCAAGGTGTTTCTATGTATAACAGCTACCTTGTACAGCAGTAATGCTGTATTTGTACAAGGTGGCTGACTTTTTCTCATTGCCAACGTGGAACTCAACACGTACAAAATGTGTCTCATTGAGACCATTCCACTGTCCCTGAGGTGTGACTTTCCTTTCTAATGGTACGCAGCACCACCCTTGGTAGCGCTGCCCGTCTTCTGACATCATTGGTTGGCTGCCTGTGCCTGTGCGTCTGCCCTGCCCGACACAACCCCCCTCGTTGTCTCATATATTTTGGCTGCGAGGATGTGATTGATGGGCATGTGCAGTGCATATGTTCACCTGTCTTAACTCATCTCCTTCCGCCTTCTTCAGACTGTGCGGCCTCATGGCCGTTGTAGGCGATAAGGGATCAGCTGAGGCCGCCCAGTCTGAAGCAGGTGTAAGGACATGTGTGAGTGGCAAACATATTTACTGCACAAGGGCACGAATCCCAGCCACGCAGTGTGGTTTTTTGAAAACACACTGCGGGTCTGGGATTCATGGCCATTGCTAACCGCACCGGCCAACATGAAATGAGGTGAGAAGACAGGCAGCGCTCACAGCGCATGGCCAAGGGATCACAATAGCGCAGACTCCTGTACAGCAAATAACAATGCTCAGGAGGCTGCGCCCAGCACCAAGGCGTTATTTATGTGCACCTGTGCTGCGTCTCCTTAAAAAGACAAGTCACGCCTCCAATACAGTTCTACTGTTCAATGGGCTAAATTGTGTACGTCTTTCATTCTGCGTGTGCAATGAGCAAAACTTAAAGAGCAACCTTTAACTTGTGGAGTTTTACTGCTGCACAAGGTGTGGCTCTTCAACATTGTAACACCTGAGGGTGGGTTAAAGGTTACCTTTGAAATTGGTTCAATTAGGCTTCGGCCTACACTCTGCTCCTCCTGCAGACCCTGGGCTCTAACTACGCCAGTTGGGGCACGGAAGTGGTGGCTGCACAGAGAAAAACACCAGCCAATGTGTTAGTGGGGTTCAGCACCGCCAGCTGTTCCCCTGCTGTGTAGCCGGCATCATGTCCAGCACAAGCCATGCTGGCACAACAGACCAAAAGCTGCCACCAGTGCAGGCTTCGGCCTACACTCTGCTCCTCTACTCCTCCTGCTGACCCTGGGCTATAACACCGCCAGTTGTAGCCTGGAAGTGCTAGCTGCACAGAGAAAAACACCCGCCAATGTGTTAGTGGGGTTCAGCACCGCCAGCTGTTCCCCTGCTGTGTAGCCGGCATCGTGTCCAGCACAAGCCACGCTGGCACAACCGACCAAAAGCTGACACCAGTGGAGGCTTCGGCCAACACTCTGCTCCTCTCCTCCTCCTGCTGACCCTGGGCTCAAACACCGCTAGTTTTTGCCCGGAAGTGCTAGCTGCACAGAGAAAAACACCTGCCAATGTGTTAGTGGGGTTCAGCACCGCCAGCTGTTCCCCTGCTGTGTAGCCGGCAACGTGACCTGCAGACGCCACGCAGGCACATGAACTGAAATTAAAGGGAACCTGGCCCCACCCCCCCAGGTGTTTCTATGTATAACAGCCACCTAGTACAGCAGTACTGCTGCATTTGTACAAGGTGGCTGATTTTTTCTCCTTGCCCACGTTGAATTAAACACGTAAAATATGTGTCTCATTACAGACCATTACAATGTCCCTGAGGTGTGACTTTCCTTTTTAATGACCCGCACCACCCCCCTTGGTAGCGCTGCCCGTCTTCTGACATCATTGGTTGGCTGCCTGTGCCTGTGCGTCCGCCCTGCCCGACACAACCCCCCTCGTTGTCTCATATATTTTGGCTGCGAGGGTGTGATTGATGGGCATGTGCAGTGCATATGTTCGCCTGTCTTAACTCATCTCCTTCCGCCTTCTTCAGACTGTGCAGCCTCATGGCCGTGGTAGGCGATAAGGGATCAGCTGAGGCCGCCCAGTCTGAAGCAGGTGTAAGGACATGTGTGAGCGGCAAACATATTTACTGCACAAGGCCACGAATCCCAGCCACGCAGTGTGATTTTTTGAAAACACACTGCGGGCCTGGGATTCATATCCATTGCTAACCGCACCGGCCAACATGAAATGAGGTGAGAAGACAGGCAGCGCTCACAGCGCATGGCCAAGGGATCACAATAGCGCAGACTCCTGTACAGCAAATAACAACGCTCAGGAATCTGCGCCCAGCACCTAGGTGTAAATTTTGACACCTGTGCTGCGTCTCCTTAAAAAGACAAGTCACGCCTCCACTACTGTTTGACAGTATAATGGGCTAAATAGTGTACGTGTTTTATTCAGCGTGTGCAATGAGCAAAATTAAGAGAGCAACCTTTGACTTGTGCAGCATTAATGCTGCACAAGGTGTGGCTCTTGTACCTTGCAACACCTGAAGGGGGGTTAAAGGTTACCTTTGAAATTGGTTCAACTAGGCTTCGGCCTACACTCTGCTCCTCTCCACCTCCTGCTGACCCTGGGCTCTAACACCGCTAGTTTTTGCCCGGAAATCCGAGCTGCACAGAGAAAAACACCAGCCAATGTGTTAGTGGGGTTCAGCACCGCCAGCTGTTCCCCTGCTGTGTAGCCGGCATCGTGTCCAGCACAAGCCACGCTGGCACAACAGACCAAAAGCTGCCACCAGTGCAGGCTTCGGCCTACACTTTGCTCCTCTCCTCCTCCTGCTGACCCTGGGCTCTAACACCGCCAGTTTTTGCCCGGACATGCTAGCTGCACAGAGAGAAACACCAGTCAATGTGTCAGTGGGGTTCAGCACCGCCAGCTGTTCCCCTGCTGTGTAGCTGGCAAGGTGTCCTGCAAACGCCATGCAGGCACCTGAACTGAAATTAAAGGGAACCAGCCCCCACCCCCCCCAGGTGTTTCTATGTATAACAGCCACCTTGTACAGCAGTACTGCTGCATTTGTACAAGGTGGCTGACTTTTTCTCCTTGCCCACGTTTAAATAAACACGTACTAAATGTGTCTCATTGAGACCATTCCACTGTCCCTGAGGTGTGACTTTCCTTTCTAATGATACGCAGCACCACCCCTGGTAGCGCTGCCCGTCTTTTGACATCATTGGTTAGCTGGCTGCGCCTGTGCGTCTGCCCTGCTCGAAACAACGCCCCTCGGTGTCTTATTTTTTAGGACAGCGAGGGTGTGATTGATGGGCATGTGCAGTGCATATGTTTGCCTGTGTTCACTCATCTCCTTCCGCCTTCTTCAGACTGGGTGGCCTCATGGCCGCGGCATGCGATAAGGGATCAGATGAGGCCGCCCAGTCTGAAGCAGGTGTAAGGACATGTGTGAGCGGCAAACATATTTACTGCACAAGGCCACGAATCCCAGCCACGCAGTGTGATTTTTTGAAAACACACTGTGGGTCTGGGATTCATGTCCATCACTAACCGCAACGGCCGACATGAAATGAGGTCAGAAGACAGGAAGCGCTCACAGCGCATGGCCAAGGGATAACAAGAGCGCAGACTCCTGTACAGCAAATAACAACGCTCAGGAATCTGCGCCCAGCACCTAGGTGTAAATTTTGACACCTGTGCTGCGTCTCCTTAAAAAGACAAGTCACGCCTCCACTACTGTTTGACAGTATAATGGGCTAAATAGTGTACGTGTTTTATTCAGCGTGTGCAAGGAGCAAAAAAAATAGAGCAACCTTTTATTGTGCAGCATTAATGCTGCACAAGGTGTGGCTCTTGTACCTTGCAACACCTGAGGGGGGGTTAAAGGTTACCTTTGAAATTGGTTCAACTAGGCTTCGGCCTACACTCTGCTCCTCTCCTCCTCCTGCTGACCCTGGGCTATAACACCGCCAGTTGTAGCCTGGAAGTGCTAGCTGCACAGAGAAAAACACCCGCCAATATGTTAGTTGGGTTCAGCACCGCCAGCTGTTCCCCTGCTGTGTAGCCGGCATCGTGTCCAGCACAAGCCACGCTGGCACAACTGACCAAAAGCTGCCACCAGTGCAGGCTTCGGCCTACACTCTGCTCCTCTCCTCCTCCTGCTGCCCCTGGGCTCAAACACCGCTAGTTTTTGCCCGGAAGTGCTAGCTGCACAGAGAAAAACACCAGCCAATGTGTTAGTGGGGTTCAGCACCGCCAGCTGTTCTCCTGCTGTGTAGCCGGCAACGTGACCTGCAAACGCCACACAGGCACATGAACTTAAATTGAAGGGAGCCTGCCCCCCACCCCCAGGTGTTTCTATGTATAACAGCCACCTTGTACAGCAGTAATGCTGCATTTGTACAAGGTGGCTGACTTTTTCTACTTGCCCACGTGGAACTCAACACGTACAAAGTGTGTCTCATTGAGACCCTTCCACTGTCCCTGAGGTGTGACTTTCCTTTCTAATGATACGCAGCACCCCCCTTGGTAGCGCTTCCCGTCTTCTGACATCATTGGTTGGCTTGTTGCGCCTGTGCGTCCGCCCTGTCTGAAACAATGCTCCTCGTTGTCTTACTTATTTTGACTGCGAGGGTGTGATTGATGGGCACGAGCAGTGCATATCTTCGCCTGTCTTAACTCATCTCCTTCCGCCTTCTTCAGACTGTCCGGCCTCATGGCCGTGGCATGCGAGAAGGGATCAGCTGAGGCCGCCCAGTCTGATGCAGGTGTAAGGACATGAGTGACAGGCGAAAAAATTTACTGCGCAAGGTCACGAATCCCAGCCCCGTAGTGTGACTTAAAGAAAAGACACTGCGGGTCTGGGTTTCATGGCCATCGCTAACCGCACCGGCCAACATGAAATGAGGTCAGAAGACAGGCAGCGCTCACAGCGCATGGCCAAGGGATAACAAGAGCGCAGACTCCTGTACAGCAAATAACAACGCTCAGGAAGCTGCGCCCATGCACCAAGGCGTTATTTTGGACACCTGTGCTGCGTCTCCTTAAAAAGACAAGTCACGCCTCCACTACTGTTTGACAGTATAATGGGCTAAATAGTGTACGTGTTTTATTCAGCGTGTGCAAGGAGCAAAATAAATAGAGCAACCTTTTACTTGTGCAGCATTAATGCTGCACAAGGTGTGGCTCTTGTACCTTGCAACACCTGAGGGGGGGTTAAAGGTTACCTTTGAAATTGGTTCAACTAGGCTTCGGCCTACACTCTGCTCCTCTCCTCCTCCTGCTGACCCTGGGCTCTAACACCGCTAGTTTTTGCCCGGAAATGCGCGCTGCACAGAGAAAAACACCCGCCAATGTGTTAGTGGGGTTCAGCACCGCCAGCTGTTCCCCTGCTGTGTATCCGGCATCGTGTCCAGCACAAGCCACGCTGGCACAACCGACCAAAAGCTGCCACCAGTGCAGGCTTCGGCCTACACTCTGCTCCTCTCCTCCTGCTGCTGCCCCTGGGCTCAAACACCGCTAGTTTTTGCCCGGAAATGCGTGCTGCACAGAGAAAAACACCCGCCAATGTGTTATTGGGGTTCAGCACCGCCAGCTGTTCCCTTGCTGTGTAGCCGGCATCATGTCCAGCACAAGCCACGCTGGCACAACCGACCAAAAGCTGCCACCAGTGCAGGCTTCGGCCTACACTTTGCTCCTCTCCTCCTCCTGCTGACCCTGGGCTCAAACACCGCTAGTTTTTGCCCGGAAGTGCTAGCTGCACAGAGAAAAACACCAGAAAAAGTGTTAGTGGGGTTCAGCACCGCCAGCTGTTCCCCTGCTGTGTAGCCGGCAACGTGTCCTGCAAACGCCACGCAGGCACATGAACTGAAATTGAAGGGAGCCTGCCCCCCACCCCCAGGTGTTTCTATGTATAACAGCCACCTTGTACAGCAGTACTGCTGCATTTGTACAAGGTGGCTGACTTTTTCTCCTTGCCCACGTGGAACTCAACACGTACAAAATGTGTCTCATTAGAGACCATTACAATGTCCCTGAGGTGTGACTTTCCTTTTTAATGACACGCAGCCCCCCCATTGTTAGCGCTGCCCGTCTTCTGACACCATTGGTTGGCTGGCTGTGCCTGTGCGTCCGCCCTGCCCGACACAACGCCCCTCGTTGTCTCATATATTTTGACTGCGAGGGTGTGATTGATGGGCATGAGCAGTGCATATGTTCGCCTGTCTTCACTCCCCTCCTTCCGCCTTCTTCAGACTGTGCGGCCTCATGGCCGTGGCAGGCGATAAGGGATCAGCTGAGGCCGCCCAGTCTGAAGCAGGTGTAAGGACATGTGTGAGCGGCGAACATATTTACTGCACAAGGCCATGAATCCCAGCACCGCAGTGTGACTTTATGAAAAGGCACTGTGGGTCTGGGATTTATGGCCATCGTTAACCGCACCGGCCAACATGAAATGAGGTCATAAGACGGCCTGCAATAACAGGGTATTGCCAAGGGATAACACAAGAGCGCAGTCTCCTTTACTGCAAATAACAACGGTAAGGAATCTGCGCCCAGCACCTAGGTGTAAATTTTGACACCTGTGCTGCGTCTTCTTCAAAAGAAAAGTCACGCCTCCACTACTGTTTGACAGTATAATGGGCTAAATAGTGTACGTGTTTTATTCAGCGTGTGCAAGGAGCAAAATTAAAAGAGCAACCTTTGACTTGTGCAGCATTAATGCTGTTCAAGGTGTGGCTCTTGTACCTTGCAACACCTGAGGGGGGGTTAAAGGTTACCTTTACATAGTAACATAACATAGTTAGTAAGGCCGAAAAAAGACATTTGTCCATCCAGTTCAGCCTATATTCCATCATAATAAATCCCCAGATCTACGTCCTTCTACAGAACCTAATTGTATGATACAATATTGTTCTGCTCCAGGAAGACATCCAGACCTCTCTTGAACCCCTCGACTGAGTTCGCCATCACCACCTCCTCAGGCAAGCAATTCCAGATTCTCACTGCCCTAACAGTAAAGAATCCTCTTCTATGTTGGTGGAAAAACCTTCTCTCCTCCAGACGCAAAGAATGCCCCCTTGTGCCCGTCACCTTCCTTGGTATAAACAGATCCTCAGCGAGATATTTGTATTGTCCCCTTATATACTTATACATGGTTATTAGATCGCCCCTCAGTCGTCTTTTTTCTAGACTAAATAATCCTAATTTCGCTAATCTATCTGGGTATTGTAGTTCTCCCATCCCCTTTATTAATTTTGTTGCCCTCCTTTGTACTCTCTCTAGTTCCATTATATCCTTCCTGAGCACCGGTGCCCAAAACTGGACACAGTACTCCATGTGCGGTCTAACTAGGGATTTGTACAGAGGCAGTATAATGCTCTCATCATGTGTATCCAGACCTCTTTTAATGCACCCCATGATCCTGTTTGCCTTGGCAGCTGCTGCCTGGCACTGGCTGCTCCAGGTAAGTTTATCATTAACTAGGATCCCCAAGTCCTTCTCCCTGTCAGATTTACCCAGTGGTTTCCCATTCAGTGTGTAATGGTGACATTGATTCCTTCTTCCCATGTGTATAACCTTACATTTATCATTGTTAAACCTCATCTGCCACCTTTCAGCCCAAGTTTCCAACTTATCCAGATCCATCTGTAGCAGAATACTATCTTCTCTTGTATTAACTGCTTTACATAGTTTTGTATCATCTGCAAATATCGATATTTTACAGTGTAAACCTTCTACCAGATCATTAATGAATATGTTGAAGAGAACAGGTCCCAATACTGACCCCTGCGGTACCCCACTGGTCACAGCGACCCAGTTAGAGACTATACCATTTATAACCACCCTCTGCTTTCTATCACTAAGCCAGTTACTAACCCATTTACACACAATTTCCCCCAGACCAAGCATTCTCATTTTGTGTACCAACCTCTTGTGCGGCACGGTATTAAACGCTTTGGAAAAATCGAGATATACCACGTCCAATGACTCACCGTGGTCCAGCCTATAGCTTACCTCTTCATAAAAACTGATTAGATTGGTTTGACAGGAGCGATTTCTCATAAACCCATGCTGAAATGGAGTTAAACAGTTATTCTCATTGAGATAATCCAGAATAACATCCCTCAGAAACCCTTCAAATATTTTACCAACAATAGAGGTTAGACTTACTGGCCTATAATTTTCAGGTTCACTTTTAGAGCCCTTTTTGAATATTGGCACCACATTTGCTATGCGCCAATCCTGCGGAACAGACCCTGTCGCTATAGAGTCCCTAAAAATAAGAAATAATGGTTTATCTATTACATTACTTAGTTCTCTTAGTACTCGTGGGTGTATGCCATCCGGACCCGGAGATTTATCTATTTTAATCTTATTTAGCCGGTTTCGCACCTCTTCTTGGGTTAGATTGGTGACCCTTAAAACCCTGCTGTTCTGTTCGGTCTGGGGAGACCTATTTTGAACTTTGGTATTTTTTGGGGTGTTCAAGATGCGGTTCTGAAACTTGTGGTTGATTGACTTAAATGAGGATGGGTCGGTCGGCCACGGGTTTCAGAGCCGCATCTTGAATATTTTAAAGAATATTGAAGTTCAAAGTCGGTCATTTTTGACCAACAGAACAGTAGGGTTAATTAATATAGGGTTTTCATTGTTTCTTGGGATTTCACCTAGCATTTCATTTTCCACCGTGAATACCGTGGAGAAGAAGGTGTTTAATATGTTAGCTTTTTCCTCGTCATCTACAACCATTCTTTCCTCACTATTTTTTAAGGGGCCTACATTTTCAGTTTTTATTCTTTTACTATTGATATAGTTGAAGAACAGTTTGGGATTAGTTTTACTCTCCTTAGCAATGTGCTTCTCTGTTTCCTTTTTGGCAGCTTTAATTAGATTTTTAGATAAAGTATTTTTCTCCCTATAGTTTTTTAGAGCTTCAATGGTGCCATCCTGCTTTAGTAGTGCAAATGCTTTCTTTTTACTGTTAATTGCCTGTCTTACTTCTTTGTTTAGCCACATTGGGTTTTTCCTATTTCTAGTCCTTTTATTCCCACAAGGTATAAACCGCTTACAGTGCCTATTTAGGATGTTCTTAAACATTTCCCATTTATTATCTGTATTCTTATTTCTGAGGATATTGTCCCAGTCTACCAGATTAAGGGCATCTCTAAGCTGGTCAAACTTTGCCTTCCTAAAGTTCAGTGTTTTTGTGACTCCCTGACAAGTCCCCCTAGTGAAAGACAGGTGAAACTGTACAATATTGTGGTCGCTATTTCCTAGATGCCCGACCACCTGCAGATTTGTTATTCTGTCAGGTCTATTAGATAGTATTAGGTCTAAAAGTGCTGCTCCTCTGGTTGGATTCTGCACCAATTGTGAAAGATAATTTTTCTTGGTTATTAGCAGAAACCTGTTGCCTTTATGGGTTTCACAGGTTTCTGTTTCCCAGTTAATATCCGGGTAGTTAAAGTCCCCCATAACCAGGACCTCATTATGGGTTGCAGCTTCATCTATCTGCTTTAGAAGTAGACTTTCCATGGTTTCTGTTATATTTGGGGGTTTGTAACAGACCCCAATGAGAATTTTGTTACCATTTTTCCCTCCATGAATTTCGACCCATATGGACTCGACATCCTCATTTCCTTCGCTAATATCCTCCCTTAAAGTGGACTTTAGACAAGACTTTACATAGAGACAAACCCCTCCTCCTCTCCGATTTTTACGATCCTTTCTAAACAGACTGTAACCCTGTAAGTTAACTGCCCAGTCATAGCTTTCATCTAACCATGTCTCGGTTATTCCCACTATGTCAAAGTTACCTGTAGATATTTCTGCTTCTAGTTCTTCCATCTTGTTTGTCAGGCTTCTGGCTTTTGCAAGCATGCAGTTTAGAGGATTTTGTTTTGTTCCAATCTCCTCGCTGTGGATTGTTTTAGAAATGTTCTTACCTCCCATCTGAGTATGTTTTCCTGGGTCTTCTTTGTTCAAGTCTAATGTTTTTCTTCCCGTCCCCTCTTCTTCTAGTTTAACGCCCTCCTGTAGCGAGTCTTCTGGCGAATGTGTGTTTCCCAGGTTTGTTGAGGTGTAGTCCGTCTCTGGCGAGGAGTCCATCATACCAGTAATTCACACCATGGTCCAGGAATCCGAATCCTTGTTGTCTGCACCATCGTCTTAGCCAGTTGTTTGCATCAAGGATCCTGTTCCATCTCCTGGTGCCATGCCCGTCTACTGGAAGGATAGAAGAAAAAACTACCTGTGCATCCAGTTCCTTTACTTTCTTCCCCAACTCTTCAAAGTCTTTGCAGATTGTCAGTAGGTCCTTCCTTGCCGTGTCATTGGTGCCAACATGTATCAGAAGAAATGGGTGGACGTCCTTGGAGCTGAAGAGCTTTGGTATCCTATCGGTCACATCCTTGATCATCGCACCTGGAAGGCAGCATACTTCTCTTGCAGTTATGTCCGGTCTGCAGATGGCTGCTTCTGTGCCTCTCAGTAGTGAGTCTCCCACCACCACCACTCTTCGTTGCTTCTTGGCTGTACTTTTTGCTGTCACTTGTTGCTGTGTGCCCTTTTCTTTTTTGCTTGCTGGTATTGCTTCATCCTTAGGTGTGCCATCTTCATCCTCTACAAAGATTTGATATCGGTTCTTCAGTTGTGTGGTTGGTGATTTCTCCATGGTCTTCTTGCTTCTTTTGGTCACATGCTTCCACTCATCTGCTTTTGGAGGTTCTCTGACACTTTTTTCACCTTCTGTGACCAGTAGAGATGCTTCTGTTCTGTCTAGAAAGTCTTCATTCTCTTTGATGAGTTTCAAAGTTGCTATTCTTTCTTCCAGACCCCGCACCTTTTCTTCTAAAAGGGCCACTAGTCTACACTTCTGACAGGTGAAATTTAATTCTTCTTCTGGTCGATCTGTGAACATGTAGCACATGCTGCAGCTCACCATGTAGGTTGTCACATCTGCCATGTTGCTCCTAGATCCTGCTGACTTGCTGTGTGTTTTCCTTCTTGTGTAATCTACTCAGCCAAGCTCTCTTGCAATAATGTCCTACAGGCAAAAATACGGCGCGCGGTTTGGTGATTCTTTCCAAGCAGCTGGTCCCGGCTGTACCCAACGATCTTCTAGCTTAGGGAGACTCTTCGCTTTTCCCAGAAGGCACCTGGAATATGCAAATTAGCCTCCTCAAGCTTGAATCCCTGGTTTGGTGATTCTTTCCAAGCAGCTGGTCCCGGCTGTACCCAACGATCTTCTAGCTTTGAAATTGGTTCAACTAGGCTTCGGCCTACACTCTGCTCCTCTCCTCCTCCTGCTGACCCTGGGCTCTAACACCGCTAGTTTTTGCCCTGAAGTGCTAGCTGCACAGAGAAAAACACCAGCCAATGTGTTAGTGGGGTTCAGCACCGCCAGCTGTTCCCCTGCTGTGTAGCCGGCATCGTGTCCAGCACAAGCCACGCTGGCACAACCGACCAAAAGCTGCCACCAGTGCAGGCTTCGGCCTACACTCTGCTCCTCTCCTCCTGCTGCTGCCCTTGGGCTCAAACACCGCTAGTTTTGGCCCAGAAGTGCTAGCTGCACAGAGAAAAACACCAGCCAATGTGTTAGTGGGGTTCAGCAACGCCAGCTGTTCCCCTGCTGTGTAGCCGGCAACGTGACCTGCAAACGCCACGCAGGCACATGAACTGAAATTGAAGGAAGCCTGCCCCCCACCCCCAGGTGTTTCTATGTATAACAGCCACCTTGTACAGCAGTACTGCTGCATTTGTACAAGGTGGCTGACTTTTTCTACTTGCCCACGTGGAACTCAACACGTACAAAATGTGTCTCATTGAGACCATTCCACTGTCCCTGAGGTGCGACTTTCCTTTCTAATGATACGCAGCACCACCCTTGGTAGCGCTTCCCGTCTTTTGACATCATTGGTTAGCTGGCTGCGCCTGTGCGTCCGCCCTGCTCCAAACAACGCCCCTCGGTTTCTTATTTATTTTGTCAGCAAGGGTGTGGTTTATGGGCACGAGCAGTGCATATGTTCGCCTGTCGTCACTCATCTCCTTCCGCCTTCTTCAGACTATGCAGTCTCATGGCCGCGGCATGCGAGAAGGGATCAGCAGAGGCCGCCCAGTCTGAAGCAGGTGTAAGGACGTGTGTGAGCGGCCAAAATATTTACTGCTCAAGGCCACGAATCCCAGCACCGCAGTGTGACTTTATGAAAAGGCACTGTGGGTCTGGGATTTATGGCCATCGGTAACCGCACCGGCCAACATGAAATGAGGTCATAAGACGGGCAGCGCTAACAGGGCATTGCCAAGGGATAACACAAGAGTGCAGACTCCTGTACAGCAAATAACAACGCTCAGGAAGCTGCGCCAAGCACCAAGGCGTTATTTGGGACACCTGTGCTGCGTCTCCTTAAAAAGCCAAGTCACGCATCCACTACAGTTTGACTGTAGAATGGGCTAAATTGTGTACGTCTTTCATTCAGCGTGTGCAAGTAGACAAATTAATAGAGCAACCTTTCACTTGTGCAGCATTAATACTGCACAAGGTGTGTCTCTTGTACTTTGTAACACCTGAGGGGGGGTTAAAGGTTTCCTTTGAAATTGGTTCAACTAGGCTTCGGCCTACACTCTGCTCCTCTCCTCCTCCTCCTGCTTCACCACGGGCTCTAACATCGCTAGTTTTTGCTCGCAAGTGCTAGCTGCACAGAGAAAAACACCCGCCATTGTGTTAGTGGGGTTCAGCAACGCCAGCTGTTCCCCCACTGTGTAGCCGGCAAAGTGTCCTGCAAACGCAACGCAGACACAAAGCTGCCTCCAGTGCAGGCTTCGGCCTACACTTTGCTCCCCCTGCTTACCCTTTGCTCCAGCACCACTAGTTGGGGCTCTAGGAAGACAATCTTTAATAGGCAACGCATCTGGGTTCCAGCACCGCCAGCTGGTTCTCGGCAGTGTTTTTGTCACGGGTACTCCCTCGTGCCCAGCCTGGTTCCAGCACCGTCAGCTGTTTCCGGGTACTGTCAAACTCACTGAGACACCTATGCGTTGCACCGTCGTGTTGCGGTCGAGTTAGCCAACTCCAGGGTGCCTCCAGTTTAGGAGCTTCCTATGTGGGCTGCATGAATTGGTAGTCAAGGCTGGTTCTGTAGTGCCAGTAGGCCCAGCTCCCCCTGTAGGACTGTTGGGGTTCGGTAACTGCGGCTGCCTCGCGGCCTAGCTGTTCTCTCCTCTCCTGTGGGCCTTCGGGTCCACCACCTGGTTCCAGCACCGTCAGCTGGTTCCGGGCCGAGCTTTTGGCTTAGGTGCCTCCTCCTGGGTATCCGAGTTCCGCCAACGCCAGGCGGTCCTTGGTAGTGCTTTTAAGCGCGGGCACCTACAGCTTAGTAACCGGGTTCTAGCACCGTCAGCTGGTCCTCGGTCGTGCCATTGGCTCTTGCACACTGGGGCAATGCATCCGGGTTCCAGCACCGCCAGCTGGTTCTCGGCAGTGTTTTTGTCACAGGTACTCCCTCGTGCCAAACCTGGTTTCAGCACCGTCAGCTGTTTCCGGGTTGTGTCAAGCTCGCTGAGACGCCTATGCTTGCCCCGTCGTGTTGCGGTCGAGTTAGCCAACTCCAGGGTGCCTCCAGTTAAGGATCTTCCTATGTGGGCTGCATGAATTGGTAGTCAAGGCTGTTTCTGTAGTGCCAGTAGGCCCAGCTCCCCCTGTAGGACTGTTGGGGTTCGGTAACTGTGGCTGCCTCGCGGCCTAGCTGTTCTCTCCTCTCCTGTGGCCGTTCGGGTCCACCACCTGGTTCCAGCACCGTCAGCTGGTTCTCGGCAGTGTCTTTTGCTCTTGTACCTTCTGCTCCCCATCCTTGTTACAGTACCGTCAGCTGGTTCCGGGCAGAGCCTTTGGCTTAGGTGCCTCCTTCTGGGTATCCGAGTTCCGCCAACGTCAGGCGGTCCTTGGTAGTGCTTTTTAGCACGGGTACCTCCTGCTTAGTAACCGGGTTCCAGTAACGTCAGCTGGTCCTCGGTAGTTCCATAGGCTCTTGAACCTTCGGGTAGCCATCCGAGTTCCAGTTCCATCAGCTGGTTCTTGGCATTTTCTCAGCCTTCTTGTACCTTCTGCTACATTTCCAAGTTGAAGACCCTAACGTCGACGACCCGGAAGACCACCCCGATGACGACGACGACGACGGCGGAGACGACGACGGCGGAGACGACGACACTGGAGACGACGACCCTGGAGACGACGACATGGAAGATCGAGAAGCAGAAGAACAAGAGGCTGCAGAACAAAGAGCAAAAGAACATTAAGCATAACACTTAATATCAGAGCAAAAGATATTATCTAAATTATATGCAGAAGAAGACTAAGCAGTGTATGGGGGTGAGTCCGTTCCTCCTCGTGGTGCCCCTGGATAAAGCCTGATGCTGCAGGCCAAACTGAACGCGGACAAATGTAACTTTTGGACTGGCAGAACGGAAGGTGTAATCTTCCAACTTTTATAGATAACAACTACGGGAATGCCTGTCACAAATGAGAATATGATGAAGAAGTAGAATAGGAAGAATAATAACAGTTGAATAAAATGAATATGTAGAATAGGAAGAATAATAATAGTTGAATAAAATGAATATGAAGAATGTATTAAAAAAAAAAAAGGTAAAGGATGAAGAAGAAGATGAATAAGGTGAAGAAGAAGTTGATGTCAAAGATGCTGATGATGATGAAGATGAAAAGGTGGGAAAAGTAAAAAAAAAAGAAGGGGAAGGGCGTGGAATAGTGAAACATCAATATCTGACAAAATAAAAAAAAAATTTACATAGTCAATATCTTTGTCACTCCGAACGTCTTTAAAAAAAAACAAAAAAACATGCTATTCTATTTGATTGGGCTAAACCTCTATTACTTTAATGTCTCCGCCACCTCCCCAAATACATCCTGCATTATTCTTAGTTGTTTTCCTTCATGTAGAATGAACCTACAAGGAAAGAAAGGGTTTATTTTAATTCCGATATTTTGGTCCCATTGACTTGCATGGGGATCGGGTATCGGCGATATCCGATATTTTTTGAATATCGGCCGATCCTATCCGATACCGATACTTTCCGATATCGGAAGGTATCGCTCTACACTAATTGTATGTAATGTATGAATATATTGTATGTAATGTATGAATGTACTGTATGTAGTATGTAAGTAGTATGTATGTAGTATGTATGTATGCTTTTTTTTTTTCATTCAACACATTAGCACATTGACACATGTGTCAATCACTGTAACTGTAGTAGGCATTGTCCGATGGGACTTGTAGCCCGGCAAGCTGCACAGAGCCCGGCAGGCCCGCACTGACCCCCGGCAGGCATGCACAGACCCACGAAAGGCCCGTACAGATCCCCGGCAGGCCTGCACACACCCCGCCCGCACACACAGACACGCACAGTGTCCTCCCACGCACCACCCACACTCTTCCCCCCTCTGGAACAGGATGTAGAAGGACAGAAAGGGCTTATTTACATTCTGATATTTGTGTCCCATTGACTTGCATTGGTATCAGGTATCGGTATCGGCGATATCCGATATTTTTGGGATATCGTCCGATCCAATCCGATACCGATACTTCTGGATATCGGAAGGTATTGCTCAACACTAGTTAAGACCCCTGTAGTCTATGCATGGACATAGTTCTCCACTCTTCTTCTGCACGAAGAAGAACCCAGCCCCTGCAGGTGACGCTGACTTCCTAATGAATCCTCTTGCCAGATTCTCTTGGATGTACTGAGACATTGCCTCCATCTCTGGGAGAGATAATGGATAGACTTGACCCTGGGGAGGCTCTGCACCAGGCATAAGGTCAATAGGACAGTCATAGGGGCAGTAAGGGGGAAGGGTCTCTGCAGCTCTTTTGGAGAACACGTCAGCATGGGGCCAATAGTGCTTGGGGAGAGAGGAAAGATCTGCGGGTACCTCTGTTGTAGCAAACTGAACGCACTCCCTCTGACATCTACCCTCACAGGATTTACTCCATCCCAAAATTCTCCCTGAGGACCACTCTATATGAGGAGAATGATAGCGTAGCCATGGTATCCCCAACAGGACCTCATCAATTCCCTCAGGAATGACTAATAGAGAGATAATCTCCTGATGTGATGGAGACATAGAAAGAGTGAAAGGAATGGTTTGGTGTGTAATCTGGGAGGGTAGTGTCGACCCATTTACAACTCGAACGGTTACTGGTTTGGCGAGCATCACCAGGGGTATTGCATGTTGCTGGGTGAAAGCGGATGACATAAAATTACCCTCCGCCCCAGAGTCCACGCAAAGCTCTATCATCAGAGTGGATGGGCCTATGGTAATTGTCCCCTTGAAGGACAACTTAGAGGTAAACGTCACCATGTCTAGTGTACCTCCTCCAACTACCACTAGACGCTGATCTTCCCCCGACCCCTGAGGACACCTGGAGGCAAGATGTCCTGACTGCCGGCAAACATGACAGACCTTAAGTGCACGAGTGGACCGGGACTTGGATCCCGCTCGTGACACCTCTATGGCCTCATGTGACTCTGGCACCTGGACCAGAGATTCCAAAGGTTTGGCGAAGGTGGGAGCCAGCCAAAACCTCTGCCTACACTGGGCTCGCTCCAACCTTCGCTCGTGAAAACGAAGGTCGATGCGAGTTGATATAGCTATGAGCTCCTCCAGTGTGGTGGGAATCTCCCTAGTGGGAGAAGCGTCCTTCACATGGTCAGCCAGCCTCCTCCAATATACCGGGATGAGGGCTTTAACCGACCACTCCAGCTCAGACGATAATGTCCGGAAGTGGACGGCAAAATGGCTGACCATGGTCGAACCCTGAGTCAATGCCAGCAGTTGGAGCGCCGTATCATGGGAGACTTCAGGTCCCAAAAAGACCTGTTTCAGAGTGCCCAGAAACCGAGGAACACTGGACCACATGATCGTTGCGCTCCCACAGCGGCGTAGCCCACTCCAAAGCTCTGTCCGACAGAAGAGAGATTATGAATCCCACTTTTGCCCGCTCCGTGGGAAAACGTGCAGCCAGGAGTTCGAGGTGTATACCGCACTGGCTCACAAAACCGCTACAGGATTTACTGTCACCAGAGTATTTTTCAGGCAGCGGGAGGTGAGATAAAGTCAGAACAGAGGTGGCAGTGAGTAAAGTTGCTGCAGCCACGCTAGCAGCCTGAACAGCTATTGCGGTAACATCCACCGCTGAGGTTGCACGCTCGAGAGGCGCCAACCTGCCCTCCAGGAGCTGGATGTACCCCTGTAATCTCTGTTCATCCACCATTACTTAGCCAGACCCTCGTGCTAGTGTACTGTAAGGGTTGGCGGAACGCACCGAATATATATATCAGAAGCAGTAGGTGTCTTCGCAACCCGGGGTCCACCGGGCACGAAAGAACCTGCTGCTAGTAAAGGCGGTACTATATGGCGGTATAAATGAACTCTGTTACTTCACAGAGCCCATATCAAAGGGAGAGACACGACATGCGCAGTACATGTACAGCGTATTTCGTGAAGTGGTTAAAGAACCTGGTATGTTTGATTGAACACACCAAATATAAAATATGGTATATGATCCTAGCCTTATTTTAACCTTTTGGAAATATGTTGAGATTTAATAATTTTTGATGGGCCATCCTTTGTACTGTACACATAGTTCATGGTGTTAGGGTTGGCAGAGCGCACCGAATATATATATCAGAAGTAGTAGGTGCGTTCGCAACCCGGGGTCCACCGTGCAGGAAAGATCCTGCTGCTAGAAAAGGCGGTATAAATGAACTCTGTTACTTCACAGAGTCCGTTAGCAAAGAGAACGCTGTGCCCTGTTAAGCTCACAGAGGAACACAGCTACTTAGTAGAGCCGATAGTGGTCATGCAGTCAATAGCAAACACGCAGCTCCTCTCCGGTGGAGCTCTCCGGTGGAGCATGGTGCGGCCATGAAAACATTTTATAGTTTCAGCACTGCAGGACCTTCCTGGACGACCAATGGGAGCTGCTACAGGGCCTGAGCGTGTGACCCCCGACCTCCAATGAGAGGTCCTCCCGTGGGCATGCTCAGTGTGTGCAGAGCAGGACTTAGTCCCAGAAAAGCCTGCTCACTGCAGACCAGTGCAGGGTACAATAGCAGAGCCTGGAAAGGCAGCAGTAACTCTTTGCAGAGTATCAGGCTGAGCAAGACACTGGGACTGATGTCTCTGCTGAGCAGACTCCACTGCGGCTGATGCAGAATGGGAGACCGCAGCAGACATGGTTCGAGATTCCCCCTGTGCGGAGGTGGGAACTCGACCACTAACACATGGTTGTTCAGAACCTTGTTCAGTATCCACTTTTTGGTGATAGAGCTTAAAGGAAACCTGTCACCCCCAAAATCGAAGATGAGCTAAGCCCATCGACATCAGGGCTTATCTACAGCATTCTGGAATGCTGTAGATAGGCCCCCGATGTATCCTGAAAGATGAGAAAAAGAGGTTAGATTATACTCACCCAGGGGCGGTCCCCTGCTGTCCGATGGGCATCGCGGTCTGGTCCGGGACCTCCTATCTTCATAGGATGACGTCCTCCTGTTGTCTTCACGCTGCAGCTCCAGCGCAGGCATACTTTGTCTGCCCTGTTGAGGGCAGAGCAAAGTACTGCAGTGCACAGGCACGGGGAAAGGTCAGAGTACGACTGCGCTGGAGCCGCAGCGTGAAGATAAGATTAGGATGTCATCGTAAGAAGATGGGAGGCGCCAGACCGGAACGCAACGCCCATCGGATCGGACCGCCCCTCCAGGTTAGTATAATCTAACGTCTTTTTCTCATCTTTCAGGTTACAACGGGGCTTATCTACAGCATTCCAGAATGCTGTAGATAAGCCCCTAATGCTGGTGGGTTTAGCTCATCTTCGATTTTGGGGGTGACAGGTTCCCTTTAATATAGCAGGGATAGAAGACATGACAGATCAAACTGGAGTTTCTTTTTCCATTTTTTACCTTTGCATTTACAAACATTACCATGTATAATCTAACCTCCTCTTAGCACACTACATCAGATCGGTATGGGTCATTCTAATTATTGCTTAGCTTTTAAATATCATACAATAAGTTAAACAAGGGTAACATTAATGGGATTTTCCTCAGTGTTGTCAATTAACCTGATGGCCCCTAATGTAGGCTGGCCAATTGTGGTCCTTTAATAGCCTGTTTAGACAGGTCTCATACTTGTTGTGGGCGCATTGTTCTCTGAAGCACATGTCCTGTTTACATAAGACAATGTGCTGCCAAGAAAGGTGATTTTTAAGCGAGCTTAGCAATCAATTCTCCCAATAAACGAGTGTTTAGCTCATTCTTCATGTGATTGGCAGCCTGTTTAGACATGCAGGTATTTGGAAAATGAATAGGTGTTTCCAAATTAAATGCACCTTTAGCCCTAATAAAAGAAGAAATATGGTAAACTATTTTATGGACAAGAGCATAGAATACATGTTGATTATTATTATATTATTATAATTTTTATTAGGGCCTTTTGACAATTAGTAAGCATTAGGGTTGAGCGAAACGGGTCGAAATTGTTCAAAAGTCGCCGACTTTTGGCAAGGTCGGGTTTCATGAAACCCGACCCGACCCCAGTGGGGGGTCGGCCATGAAGTCGGCGATCTTTTGAATCTGGAATCGGAATTCCGATCCCGATTCCCGATATGTTTAAGATATCGGGAATTGGTATCGGAATTCAGATTAAAGTGTAAAATATAGAATTAAAATAAAAAATATTGCAATACTTACCCTCTGACGCGCCCTGGTACTAACCGGCAGCCTTCCTCCTTCGAATCCGCGCTTCTAGGACCTTGCCGTGACGTCGCGGTGACGTCGCGGCTTGTGATTGGCCGCGCGGCCGCCCATGTGACCGCTCGCGCGGCCAATCACAAGCCGCGACGTCACCCGCGACGTCACCGAACGTCCTGGAAGGGCTGATTCTTAGGAAGGAAGGCTGTCGGAAGGAAGCAGGGCGCTTCCGAGGGTGAGTATATACCTAATAGGAATATACTCACCCTCGGAAGCGCCCTGCTTCCTTCCGACAGCCTTCCTTCCTAAGAATCAGCCCTTCCAGGACCTTCGGTGACGTCGCGGGTGACGTCGCGGCTTGTGATTGGCCGCGCGAGCGGTCACATGGGCGGCCGTGCGGCCAATCACAAGCTGCGACGTCACCCGCGACGTCACCGAAGGTCCTGGAAGGCTGATTCTAAGGAAGGAAGGTTCCCGGTTAGTACCAGGGCGCGTCAGAGGGTAAGTATAAGGATATTTTTTATTTTAATTCTATATTTTACACTTAAATATGGATCCCAGGGCCTGAAGGAGAGTTTCCGCTCCTTCATACCCTGGGAACCATGGAAACCCAATGCACTGCACTGGGTTTCGAGTTTCGGCCGACCCCGACCCCGACTTTTTTATAGGGTCGGCCGATTTCACTCGACCCGACTTTTCCAAAAGTCGGGTTTCGTGAAACCCGACCCGATCCTATAAAAGTGAAGGTCGCTCAACCCTAGTAAGCATTCTTTTGCAAAATGCTGCGTGTGATTAATGATGCCTCAAAAAACAATTAAATGTCAGACTCTTCGAATGTCAATAAATAGATATGATCTGTACAGAATTAGACTTTATACTTACGTAAAAAAAAATTACTCATGTTTGTAAAGGGAGCAATTAATTTTATTTTACTGGATTATTTTCTGATTGCAGATGGCTGAAGGATATGATGTCTTGCTGAAAAATCATAACAATTGGCAAAAGGATGAAAACAAAATACCTCCCAGACCTTGAAAGAAAATACAAGGTTGTCTCTGCCCTAGAAATGGTAATAAAACAGGACGAAAGAGAAAAGTAGGTCAAAAATGAACAACAGTTTCAAAGTGAATGGTGAGTGTTCTGGATAAGTAATGAGTCACTGACAACCGATCTTCTTTCATTCTAAGAAACTCAACATCTTCATAAAAATCAGAACAGTATTAAGAGGTTGATGATACTGCTGAAAACTTTATTAAATCATTCATGAATACTTACATGAAAAGTAAAGGTTGCTATAAATCAATGATTAATAAAGCTAGAGCATATTATATCTCGACACTTCCCGTATAAGCATTGCTTTATAACCCCACTAATTCGGTTCTGTAAATCGAAACTCTAGAGAATTAAGTTGATGCAACATGGGTTGTTACCATGACAGAATATTTTCTCACATACTGTAGATTTGTATGGTTCCTTCATTCTCTATCATCGCTTCAGAAATAAAAATAAATGGATTAATAAAGGAATGGGTATTGTGGGCAGATGAAGCCTTAGTTACAGCAGAGCTGTATTTCTCCTATATGCAGACTTTAACCCCTTTACCCCCAAGGGTGGTTTGCACGTTAATGACCGGGCCAATTTTTACAATTCTGACCACTGTCCCTTTATGAGGTTATAACTCTGGAACGCTTCAATGGATCCTGGTGATTCTGACATTTTTTTCTCGTGACATATTGTACTTCATGACAATGGTAAAAATTCTTTGATAGTACCTGCGTTTATTTGTGAAAAAAACGGAAATTTGGCGAAAATTATGAAAATTTCGCAATTTTCCAACTTTGAATTTTTATGCAATTAAATCACAGAGATATGTCACACAAAATACTTAATAAGTAACATTTCCCACATGTCTACTTTACATCAGCACAATTTTGGAACCAAAATTTTTTTTTGTTAGGGAGTTATAAGGGTTAAAAGTTGACCAGCAATTTCTCATTTCTACAACACCATTTTATTTTAGGGACCACATCTCATTTGAAGTCATTTTGAGGGGTCTATATGATAGAAAATACCCAAATGTGACACCATTCTAAAAACTGCACCCCTCAAGGTTCTCAAAACCATATTCAAGAAGTTTATTAACCCTTCTGGTGCTTCACAGGAATTTTTTGAATGTTTAAATAAAAATGAACATTTCACTTTTTTTCACAAAAAATTTAATTCAGCTCCAATTTGTTTTATTTTACCAAGGGTAACAGGAGAAAATGGACCCCAAACATTGTTGTACAATTTGTCCTGAGTATGCCAATACCCCACATGTGGGGGTAAACCACTGTTTGGGCGCATGGCAGAGCTCGGAAGCGAAGGAGTGCCATTTGACTTTTCAATGCAAAATTGACTGGAATTGAGATGGGACGCCATGTTTCGTTTGGAGAGCCCCTGATGTGCCTAAACATTGAAACCCCCCACAAGTGACACCATTTTGGAAAGTAGACCCCCTAAGGAACTTATCTAGAGGTGTGGTGAGCACTTTGACCCACCAAGTGCTTCACAGAAGTTTGTAATGTAGAACCGTAAAAATAAAAAATCATATTTTTTCACAAAAATTATCTTTTCGCCCCCAATTTTTTATTTTCCCAAGGGTAAGAGAAGAAATTGGACCCCAAAAGTTGTTGTACAATTTGTCCTGAGTACGCTGATAGCCCATATGTGGGGGTAAACCACTGTTTGGGCGGATGGGAGAGCTCGGAAGGGAAGGAGCGCCGTTTGACTTTTCAATGCAAAATTGACAGGAATTGAGATGGGACGCCATGTTGCGTTTGAAGAGCCACTGATGTGCCTAAACATTGAAACCCCCCACAAGTGACACGATTTTGGAAAGTAGACCCCCTAAGGAACTTATCTAGAGGTGTGGTGAGCACTTTGACCCACCAAGTGCTTCACAGAAGTTTATAATGTAGAACCGTAAAAATAAAAAATCATATTTTTTCACAAAAATTATCTTTTCGCCCCCAATTTTTTATTTTCCCAGGGGTAAGAGAAGAAATTGGACCCCAAAAGTTGTTGTACAATTTGTCCTGAGTACGCTGATACCCCATATGTGGGGGTAAACCACTGTTTGGGCGGATGGGAGAGCTCGGAAGGGAAGGAGCGCCGTTTGACTTTTCAAAGCAAAATTGACAGGAATTGAGATAGAACGCCATGTTGCGTTTGAAGAGCCACTGATGTTCCTAAACATTGAAACCCCCCACAAATGACACCATTTTGGAAAGTAGACCCCCTAAGGAACTTATCTAGAGGTGTGGTGAGCACTTTGACCCACCAAGTGCTTCACAGAAGTTTATAATGCAGAGCCGTAAAAATAAAACAAAATTTTTTTCCCACAAAAATTATTTTTTTAGCCCCCAGTTTTGTATTTTCCTGAGGGTAACAGGAGAAATTGGACCCCAAAATTTGTTGCCCAATTTGTCCTGAGTGCGATGATACACCATATGTGGGGGGAACCACTGTTTGGGCACATGGGAGGGCTCAGAAGGGAAGGAGTGCCATTTGAATGCAGACTTAGATGGAATGGTCTGCAGGTGTCACATTTTGTTTGCAGAGCCCCTAATGTACCTAAACAGTAGAAACCCCCCACAAGGGACACCATTTTGGAAAGTAGACCCCCTTAGGAACTTATCTAGATGTGTGCTGAGCGCTTTGACCCACCAAGGGCTTCACAGAAGTTTATAATGGAGAGCCGTAAAAATAAAACAAAAGTTTTGTATTTTCCCGAGGGTAACAGGAGAAATTCGACCCCACAATTTGTTGTCCAATTTGTCCTGAGTGCGCTGATACCCCATATGTGGGGGGGAACCACTGTTTGGGCGCATGGGAGGGCTCGGAAGGGAAGGAGCTCCATTTGGAATGAGGACTTAGATGGAATGGTCTGCAGGTGTCACATTGCATTTGCAGAGCCCCTAATGTACCTAAACAGTAGAAACCTCCCACAAGTGACACCATTTTGGAAACTAGACCCCCTAAGGAACTCATCTAGATGTGTTGTGATAGCTTTGAACCCCCAAGTGTTTCACTAGAGTTTGTAACGCAGAGCCGTGAAAATTAAAAAAAAAAAAATCTTTCCCCCCAAAATTATTTTTTAGCCCCCAGTTTTGTATTTTCCCGAGGGTAAGAGGAGAAATTCGACCCCAAAAGTTGTTGTCCAATTTGTCCTGAGTATGCTGATACCCCGTATGTTGGGGGAAACCACCGTTTGAGCGCATGGCAGAGCTCGGAAGGGAAGGAGCGCCATTTGGAATGCAGACTTAGATGGAATGGTCTGCAGACGTCACATTGCGTTTGCAGAACCCCTAATGTACCTAAACAGTAGAAACCCCCCACAAGTGACCCCATATTGGAAACTAGACCCCCCAGGGAACTAATCTAGATGTGTTGTGAGAACTTTGAACCCCCAAGTGTTTCACTACAGTTTATAACGCAGAGCCATGAAAATAAAAAATCTTTTTTTTTCCCACAAAAAATATGTTTTAGCCCTGAGTTTTGTATTTTCCCAAGGGTAACAGGAGAAATTGGACCCCAAAAGTTGTTGTCCTATTTGTCCTGAGTACGTTGATACCCCATTTGTTGGGGTAAACCCCTGTTTGGGCACACGGGAGAGCTTGGAAGGGAAGAAGCACTGTTTTACTTTTTCAACGCAGAATTGGCTGGAATTGAGATCGGACGCCATGTCGCGTTTGGAGAGCCCCTGATGTGCCTAAACAGTGGAAACCCCACAATTATAACTGAAACCCTAATCCAAACACATCCCTAACCCTAATCCCAACAGTAACCCTAACCACACCTCTAACCCAGACACACCCCTAACCCTAATCCCAACCCTATTCCCAACCGTAAATGTAATCTAAACCCTAACTGTAACTTTAGCCCCAACCCAAACTGTAGCCCTAGCCCTAACCCTAGCCCTAACCCTAGCCCTAACCCTAGCCCTAGCCCTAACCCTAACCCTAGCCCTAACCCTAGCCCTAACCCTAGCCCTAGCCCTAACCCTAACCCTAGCCCTAACCCTAACCCTAACCCTAACCCTAGCCCTAACCCTAGCCCTAACCCTAGCCCTAACCCTAGCCCTAACCCTAACCCTAGCCCTAACCCTAGCCCTAACCCTAGCCCTAACTCTAACCCTAGCCCTAATGGGAAAATGGAAATAAATACATTTTTTTAATTTTTCCCTAACTAAGGGGGTGATGAAGGGGGGTTTGATTTACTTTTATAGCGGGTTTTTTAGCGGATTTTTATGATTGGCAGCCGTCACACACTGAAAGACGCTTTTTATTGCAAAAAATATTTTTTGCGTTACCACATTTTGAGAGCTATAATTTTTCTATATTTTGGTCCACAGAGTCATGTGAGGTCTTGTTTTTTGCGGGACGAGTTGACGTTTTTATTGGTAACATTTTTGGGCAAGTGACATTTTTTGATCGCTTTTTATTCCGATTTTTGTGAGGCAGAATGACCAAAAACCAGCTATTCATGAATTTCTTTTGGGGGAGGCATTTATACCGTTCCGCGTTTGGTAAAATTGATAAAGCAGTTTTATTCTTCGGGTCAGTACGATTACAGCGACACCTCATTTATATCATTTTTTTATGTTTTGGCGCTTTTATACGATAAAAACTATTTTATAGAAAAAATAATTATTTTGGCATCGCTTTATTCTCAGGACTATAACTTTTTTATTTTTTTGCTGATGATGCTGTATGGCGGCTCGTTTTTTGTGGCACAAGATGACGTTTTCAGCGGTACCATGGTTATTTATATCTGTCTTTTTGATCGCGTGTTATTCCACTTTTTGTTCGGCGGTATGATAATAAAGCGTTGTTTTTTGCCTCATTTTTTTTTTTTTTTCTTACGGTGTTTACTGAAGGGGTTAACTAGTGGGCCAGTTTTATAGGTCGGGCCGTAACGGACGCGGCGATACTAAATATGTGTACTTTTATTGTTTTGTTTTTTTTATTTAGATAAAGAAATGTATTTATGGGAATAATATTTTTTTTTTTTTTCATTATTTTGGAATATTTTTTTTTTTTTTTTTTTACACATTTGAAAATTTTTTTTTTTACTTTTTTACATTGTCCCAGGGGGGGACATCACAGATCAGTGATCTGACAGTTTGCACAGCACTCTGTCAGATCACTGATCTGACATGCAGCGCTGCAGCCTTCACAGTGCTTGCTCTGAGCAGGCTCTGTGAAGCCACCTCCCTCCCTGCAGGACCCGGATCCGTGGCCATCTTGGATCCGGGGCTCGAGCAGGGAGGGAGGGAGGTAAGACCCTCGCAGCAACGCGATCACATCGCGTTGCTGCGGGGGGCTCAGGGAAGCCCGCAGGGAGCCCCCTCCCTGCGCGGTGCTTCCCTGCACCGCCGGCACATCGCGATCATCTTTGATCGCGGTGTGCCAGGGGTTAATGTGCCGGGGGCGGTCCGTGACCGCTCCTGGCACATAGTGCCGGATGTCAGCTGCGATAGGCAGCTGACACCCGGCCGCGATCGGCGGCGCTCCCCCCGTGAGCGCCGCCGATCGCTCTGGACGTACTATCCCGTCCACGGTCATAGGGGCCCACCCCACATGGACGGGATAGTACGTCCGATGTCAGAAAGGGGTTAAAAGAGCTTCAATTGATACAGAAACCTTTCAATGCAAATGTGGGCCGAACTGGGAAATGATTTCAGACCTAGCATTTGAAAGCACATAGGCCCACGTGGCCCTCTCTGACCATCCTGATACAGATGGGAGTCTCTATTGGATATATTATCCTGTCTGCAGAATATCAAGATTTACTTGAAGACTTTAATTATCAATAATACTGTTATAAAGGATTTAATAGCACCGATCCCCATGACTACATAATACCATCACATAGTAACAGAATAATGCCATCATACTTATCATTGAAGAGGTTGTACGTACAACCTTGAGTATATTTTTGGCAAGTACTGCAGCCTGCTGAATTTTAATGGTTTGTAATATTATACACACCGTTAGGATTTGGCACTGCTTGTCGGTTCCAGCAACTGTTACGTCAATGAAAAGAATGGAATTTGTGTCTCAGCCACTTCACTCAATGTTCTACTGAGTGAGGTGGCTGAGGCTCTAGTTGGCATATGACTGTAAAGACCGCCATGACCACTCTATCATTTATGACTCGTCTCTGCAGAATGTAACACATAGACATCTTTGTCTATGTCTCCCAGCTCTACACAAACCATATACAGCTGTAACCAGTGCCTCAGACAGTAATATTAAGCCCTATTTGCAGAGCCAGGATGAGCGGTAGGCAGAGTAGGCAGCTGCCTTGGGCGTTGCCTAATGTTTCCTTGGGGAGTGCACTTTGAGAGCTGTGGTTATGGAGCGGCAGTGGCGGAGGAGGATGAGGAGCTGGTCACATGAGGCAAGAGCCAGCACCTCAAGCTAAGTGTTCTCGCTATTAAACAATGGGTGGTCAACAGGTGGCGCTATAGAGTCCTCTTTTTCTTTGAAGAGGCAATTTGCATATTAAATTTCCCAGAGGAGCATTGCACGGTGAATAAGCCTCCTTTCCTTGACAAGCCAGAGCTGGTATGTCACTCTCCACAAGGAGAAACCTTACCCCTTAGACCTCAGTCCAGAGCCTCTCACCTAGCCAAATCAGTTCTCATGCTTTGCAGTGACGAGGGCCAACAGCCCGAAACACCGTGTCTGCGAATTGAGATACTGATTTGGCTATTTATCCTAAGTCATATTGCAAGACTCGTTAAAGGGTTGATTGTGACTTGTAGGATCGCCAAAGGTGGCGCTATAGAGTTCAAGTCCTCTTTTTCTCTGAAGAGGCAATTTGCATATCTCACTATTAAAAAAAGTGAATATTCAGTGCTCATCATGTCCATAATCCTGCCCACCTCTCTGCACTGAAGGTGGTCGGGACTATGGGAGTGGAGAGCAGTGAATATTCATTCTCTTTAATAGCGGGCACACATGTTAGCCCCAGCCGCCGGGTACCTGCAGCAGCTGGGCAATGACGTGTGTCCGCTAGTAAGGAAAATTATTCACTGCTCCCCATGCCTATAATCCCGGTGTTAAGAGCAGTGAATATTCCAGCAGCTAACATCAGGGGGTGCATGGCAGTGATGTCATGTGCTGCTTACACGCTGAAGTCAGCTGCCGGCATCAGGACAGGACACTGAGCTGCGAGGGAGCGGAAGGAAGGTGAGTAGAATCCTTTTTTTATGTGTGTGGTGTGATGACGACCATATATACCAGTATGGAAGTGCCATATATATCAGGATAGGGGTGCCATATATATCAGCATGGGGGCCATCTATACCAGGATGGGGGGCCCTATATAACAGCCAGGATGGGGCCATAAATACCAGGATGGGGGCCATCTATTCCAGGATGAGGAGCCATATATATGTACACCTGTCAGAATGGGGCCATATATACCAGGATGGTGGCCCATGGATACCAGAATCGTGGGCCATATATACCAGGATGGGGGAGCGACATATACTAGGATGGGTGGGCAATCATACCAGGATTGGGGGCCAATATATACCAGGATGGGGGGCATCTATACAAGGATGGGGGGCCATCTGTACCCGGATGGGGATCATATATACCTGGAAGGGGTCCAGAATGGGGGACATTAGTACAGAATTGGGGTACATTACCCCTATAAGAGTGTCAGCAGCAGATCTCCCCCTTGGTATAGGCTATGGTTCATAAGGGTGGATGGTTTGGCAAGTAATAGCTGATAATGGCAATGTGGCGTGTGTAGCTCATTAAGGCAGACAATGTAGAAGTTGTATACTATAGGAGACTTATTTAGGTCATAATAAGGACAAATATGGGTATTTTAACAACTGTTATTTTTAAAGGGCATTGTGTCGGGATGTGCTATAGAAGACCAGAGAATCTGAAGAGACAAGCCATGGATGTGAAAAGTCATCATGGTGTCTGAACAAGATGGAGATGAAAAGAAAGAAAAGACTCAGAGAAGAGATCACCTATAAGGTACCTGGATGTAAATGTTTACTTGTTGATACTGACTATGTCTCATCAGTACTGTGGTTCCTGTATGGGTTCACAGTCTGATAAAGACTGATAGCAACTCCCAGTCTCTCCTTACCATTGTTCAGGACGTACTGGGAGTGGTAGGTTCATGAGATACAAATGTATATGAGCCTGACTTAGAAGGATTCAGCTCATCAGTTCCTAATCACATGATGTCATAGACCTAATTGAAAAGGGAAGAATTAGCTGGGTAGAAGGGCAAAATGAGCATTTGTAAGTACACAGAGCCATATAATATGGTGATTACAATATATTAAAGGGTATAGCTGGGACTTTCTGAAAAACAAAAAAAGTACCTAATCACTAACAGGCACATTAGGTAACGGGGCGGGACTTCTGACTTCATTCTGATTCACAGACAAATTCCTGCTGTCTAATTGTCCTGCCCCATTAACAGAGTGGAGCAGAAAAGAATCCACCACTTTGTTGCCCCGCCAGCAGGAATGGTGTGACCACTTTGTGCCAGGGAAGAATGGCGTCGTGCACAACAGGCAGGTAAGTAGCAAATATCTGCCTGTTAGTGCTTAGGCACATTTTTTGCTTTTTAGAAAGTCCTGGATATACCCTTTATGCCATGTTCACACATTCAGTATTTGGTCAGTTTTTTACATCAATATTTGTAAGCCAAAACCAGGAGAGGAGCAATCAGAGGAAAAGTATAATACAAACACGTCACCACTTCTACATTTATCACTCTCTCCTGGTTTTGGCTTTCTAACACTGACGTAAGCTACTGAAGTTTTGAACATGGCCTAAAGAGGATAAAAATTTTGATGGTAGTGCTCCTTTTAAAAACAATAATATGTATCCATATCCCTTTATCTAAAATGAGGCCTGTTTAGTTTCCATTATAGCGTCTACCAAATGATGGAAACTTTAATTGAAACCCAAAAGCCCCCATTTTCTTTAAGTTATATTAGTTTCCATGACTGTCTTGGGGTCTGACATAAAATATAGGAGGTAAGAGATGAATATCACTACTTGTCCCTTGTATTGTGTAAATGGTTCACAAACAATGACCGATTCCATATCTAACTTTGAAAACGCGCTCTCTGTTGAGCCTCACCTCTAAAGTACATCACTTTTTTTTTTTTTTTTTTACTTCTGCTGGTATATTTTGGTTAAGAAGGGGAAATACTTTAGGGGTCCTTTTACCTTAGTCTCTGACTTATTCCTTTACTTGGGTACTGAGGGTTCATTCCGGTGGGGGTGGGGGTGGGTGCCGTCAGATTCATCTGCCTAGGGCATCAAAATACCCTAGGCCAAACACAATAACAGTGCCCCTAGATAGTAACAATGCTTCTTCATAGTAATAATGTCCTCTTTTGCCTTCTTATAATAATAATATGATAGCATCCTATAGCCCACCATACACAGTATGATGGCCGCCACAGACCACCATACACAAAGGTGGCCACCACAGCAACCAATACACATTACAACCCCCATACACAGTGTGATAGCTCACAACTCCTTGTATATAGTATTATGGACACTACAGTTTCCCTAACACGGTATGATTGTCCTCATAATCCCCCATATGAGTATGATGGTCATTATGTCCACCCATACACCAGATGGAGAGCTTCCGATAAACAGTTGATGTCATACACAGCACCTCATACACAGATTATGGACACTACAGTCTCCCATACACAGTATGATGGCCACCACAGCCCCCCCATATACAGTATGATTTACCCACAGTGCCCCCCCCCTGACAATTTGATTACCACAATAGACCTCTATATACGGTATGAGGGCCACTACAGACCCACTGTAATATGATGGACCTCACCGTACATTTCCTCATAGAAAGTAGGAAATTAATAATTTCATTTATATAGCACCAACATATTCTGCAGCACTTTACAATTAAGCGGGGACAGTCAATAGGTAAAGACACAATAGGTAAGAGTGCTTTTCATGTATGGTCCAGCCATCATTATATGACGCTAAGTCCCATAATATAAAAATAAAAAAGAAAAGCTTCTACTCACCTAATCTTGTTTCCCTGTCCACGGTCAATGGCAGCATCCATCTAGTCCAGTGGCTCATAAAATAATGGGCAAGCGCAATGTTGTAATGTCAACATCACAACACCTACATAAGTCAATACAATGCCATGCATTGAAGTTCCTTGATGATTGTATTTAGGCTGCTACTAATGCTTTTAGTTCTGGGATGAACATTTCCCTTCAGTGTAACAGGAGATCAAATGGGGGTAACATTCTGAAAGCCCTCCTTTGGCATCAGGAGAGTTTATTCCACCCCTGTCTAGAACCAAATAAATATTATGTAAGGAAATCTTCATATATATCCTCATTTGTATTGCCAGTAACTAGATCCCCAAATCTTTTCTAATAAAAGTGATGCTGCGTTTCTATAAAATGCTTAGAAAGCTAATGAGTGTAATTACTCAAGTTTTTAATGACTTTGAAGTGCTGCCCAGTTGTACAGCTAATTGTGTAAAGAGTTTTTTTTTTGTTAAGACAATTATTTTTAATGTGTTTAAGATCAGCCATTACACAGTGAATGGAAGTAGAAGAAATCTGTGCACTTGAATAATACGAAGCTTTGGCTAATGCATCGTGGTGGATTTAATTAATCAAAATCTCAACTGCTGTAGTTGAACTTGTAACCTGCTTTGGCTTGCAATATTGTTAATGTGCTGCTCTGCTGATTTTGGCTGTATAACAACAGCTTCCTCTAAAGAGGAAAAGGGCAATTTGTGATATATGAGCACAGTGAGATGGGTATCCTGCTCTATTAAGCTGCCCTGCTAAATCCAAGAAATATGCAGAACCAGCATAGCGGGCAATCTCTTCATCACTTATTCAGTGAGTATTAATGAGTCCTATATTTTCTTGTTTTATAACTAAAAGACTTTTTTAGAGTTCATTGACAATATGCTTTATGCTGTTAATTATTGATCTGTTCAGGTAGTTAGTGGAAACAAGTCAGGGTTACGAGAGCATCCAATGTATTAAATAAGCTGCAAATGTAGTACATTCATACAGAAACACTTACATGGATTTGATGGAGGTATAAAATATAAAATATATTTATATTTCTAGATTGTTGCAATATTGATTATAATGGTGACAACTGTGACTATTGTTATAAGGCGCTTCATTAAACTAAGGCAGCTAGAAATAGAGATTTATACAGTATGAAAGATTTAGTCTACAGTATCCATAATTTTACAGCTCTCTTAGTAATGTAACAAGGGTTGCTTGATCTATGATTGTGGACTTTCATCAGTCATCATGCCACTGTGACCCAATTGTCTAGCTGAACGCTTGTCAATAACATTGACCCGTTATATTATTATTACAGAAAGATTTTGTTACTGTGTATAATATTGTCATTGTATAGAAAATACAGTATCATAAACTGATAAAAAGTCATCATTTAAAGCACCAATCCAGGTTTTTTAAAATGTTACCGCTTGAGTGGTGCATCAAGTCTACATCCCCTGCCCCCTGTCCAGACGTCACAGGTAAAGCAGCGAAGGGCGGATGCTAATCATTGTACGAGGCCGGACATCTGCCGTGGTGACAAAGAGACCTGAGTAAACTGGGCCGTTACTTACAGCGTAAAAGTATGGCAAAGGGTGTGGACCAGGTCCGCACTTCAGAAGGGACCGTGGGTGGCACACTGGGTACTAAGTGACTCAGTTATGAGCAACTTGCCGCCTAGTGGGAAATGCCGGTGACTCGAGTTAGTGCCAGTATAATAATCAGAAGCGGTTGAAGAGCAAATTACAGTATCAGGCCTGTCACTGGGAGTGATACCCTTTGAGCTAAGACATAAAGACATTAATATTTGTTTAACCAAGAGATAACTAAATGAAACATTGCACAAGATAACGCAATTGTTATATTGTTGTTGTTGTCATTATCGGTAAAATTTTCTGACTTGTTATCCTATACCCAGATAACTGCGTGTTCTATAGTTAATCTTTCATTGTGTAGTAGAAAATTAAATAGCATTAGTTTGACTACTTCCACATCATCACTATCTGCATTGCTGCATCCCATTAACCTGTTTATATTGGCCGCAGTTGGCAGGATGGAAACACTTCTACGCAGAAATGGCATATCAGTCAGTATCAGTCATTCCCCTGAGCGCTATGCTTATCAACCTACCAAAATTTAGGGGAAACAATTTGTCACTATGGGACTGGCGGGGGAGCAACTGACGAGTATGTTACACCTGTACCCAATGGCACCTGCCTTACAGGCGTAGATGGCCCTGCTGACCTTAGACGGGCAGACCCGACAGACAGTTATATTCCGACAGCCCAGAGACTCATATGGTAGACAAAGTGATTAGTATCCTACAGGATATACATACTACTAACTTGGGTAATTTGCACATATGCCTATTCTGCTGGGTTCAGAGGGAAGGTGAGACAGTAGCCCAGTGAACGCTCTCCAGGATGCAAAGGCCCATATCAATAAGAAGACTCATGAAGAGTATTGGAGGTTAGGACCACTGGATAAAGTTCTAAGGGATCAAATAATTGGGGGCTTGAGGGACCCATATCTGAGACAGACCCTGAAGGAACGTCTACGTTACAACCCCAATATGAGTTCACTGTAGGTCAGAGTGGAAGCTAGGATCTGAGAGTGGGAGGCACCAACCATGACAGGTGTGGTCCAGAGCCATGACGTAACAGTGTCTGAGTTGCCCAATGCCGAGCCAGAGTGGGCTTCAGAATTACAGCAAGAAATAGGAGACAATAGGGGAGAGCTATGCAGCATCAGAAGAACCCCGCTTATACTACAATGCTTAGCACTCTGACCTGGTAAGAGGAGAAATCAGAATGGGGGTATTCCTTCCCCTGCAGCCAACAACACCAACCACATCACAGGACAGGAAAACGTGGTGTAGAATATTGGACTTGTGGCTGAAGAGGACACATCACCTGGAACTGCCTGACCCAGGAAGGCCAACAGAGAGGGAGGCCATTAAACTAATGCACCACATGATCGAGGAGCAGGGCCGATATCAACACCTGGTGTACTGGGGCCCTGAGCAGTTGCTCCAGGCCCCGGCACTTGCAATACTCACCTCACCTTGTTCCTGAACAGCAGCGTCTTCCGTCCTCTGACTGTGATGTTCAGGTCAGAGACCGCAATGACGTCAGTTAGGAGCAGAGCAGCAACCAGCGACGAGAGGTGAGTATTTATTTTTTATTAATGTTTGAAGCAATATTAATGGGGCCAATTACATATGGAGCAGTATTTGGAGCAGTATATGGGGTCAATTATATATGGAGCGGTATGTGGGGCCAACTACATATGGAGCAGTATGTTGGGTCAGTTATATACGGAGCAGTATATGGGGCCATTTACATATGAAGCAGTATATGGGGCCAATTATATGTGGAGCATCTTATGGGGTCAATTATATATTGGGCCAATTATATATAGAGCAGTATATGGGGCAAATTATATATGGAGCATCTTATGGGGCCAATTGTATATGGGGCCAATTATACAGTATATGGAGCATCTTATGTGGCCAATTATATATGGAGCATCTTATGGGGCTAATTGTATATGGGTCCAATTATATATGGAGCATCTTATGGGGCCAATTGTATATGGGTCCAACTATATTTGGAGCAGTATATGTGGCCAATTAAATATGAATCATCTTATGGAGCCAATTGTATATGGGTCCAATTATATATGGAGCAGTATATTCGGCCAATTATAGATTGAGCATCTTATGGGGCCAATTGAATATGGAGCAGTATATGGGGCCCAATATATATGGAGCATCTTATAGGGCCAATTATATGGAGCAGTATATGGGGCCCAATATATGTGGAGCATCTTATAGGGCCAATTATATATGGAGTATTATATGGGGCCCATTCGGTTTGGAGAATATATGGAGTCTATCATATACTGGAGCATTATATGGTGCCCATCATATAGTGCATGGAGTATTATATGGGGCCTATTATACTGTATGGAGCAATATATGGGGCACATAATATCCTGTATGGAGCATTATATGGGGCTCATTATACTATACGGGGCATTATATGGGGTCCATTATTCTGTATGGAAAAATATAGGGGGCCAAATATTCTGTTTGGAGCACTATGTGGTGCCTCTAATACTCTATGGAGCAATATATGGGGCTCATTCTGTATGGCGCAATATATGGGGCTCATTATTCTGCATGGAGCACTATGTGGTGCTCATAATACTGTATGGAGCAATATATGGGGTTCATAATTCTGTGTGGAGCACTATGTGGTGCCCATAACACTGTATTGAGGGCTATACTGTCTGGTTTCTGAGCTTTTGATATCACTGATGTAGTGTAAGAAGTAAGTGAAATGTTTGGCATTGTACTATATCTATATTTCTCTGACATATCTACGCATCATGAATTGTGGTATGTGTTAAAGGGGCCCCCTGAGAATCTGGGGAAAACCAGGAGATGGCCCTGTGTACAGTATAGGGTGTGGACTGGGGCCGGACTTCAGAAGGGACCTAGGACAGCCAGTGTAATGAACACAAACAAGGTACTAAGTGACTCATTTATGAACGACGGCCTAGTGGAAAATACCGAATACCGGTGACTGTTAGTGCCAGTATAAAAGCAGAGGCACTTGAAGAGCATATTACAGTAACGGACCTATGGTTGGGAGTGATGACTAGAGTTGAGCGACCTTGACCTTTTTAGAGTCGAGCCGGGTTTCGCGAAACCCGACTATCTCAAAAGTCGGGTCGAGTGAAATCGGCCGATTATGACGTAAAGTCGGGATCGACCGAAACACGAAACCCAATGCAAGTCAATGGGGCAGCATAGTCGGCAGTGAGTGGGGGCCAGGAAAACACCTAGAGTGCCCATTTTAATGTCAAAACCATCCATTCTTCTTAATGAAGCTTGTCAAGCGTAATTTACCTTATAATAATTGGAAGGCATTTGAAATTGGGGGTCATTTGGCTAAAGTTGTGGTGGGTAGGGCTGGTTCAAGTAATTAGTGGGCCCAGGAAATCTGGACCACGTCACGGCAGTGGAGCAGGGAGAGGTAAGTATTTCAACTTTGCAAGTGCTGTGAACCTGAGCAAGCAGGGGGGGCCCACTCGTTGGCATTGGCACTGGCCCAGGGCCCCTCAAAGTACAGCGGTGTGTTTGCACGGCGGGGGCGCCTCCCACCGGCAGCAACACTTTTGCGTACTATGAGAGGCCCTGTGCCAGTGACGTCGCCAACTAGTATTCCTCCCCCCACCTGATGAAGGAACCTGCACTTTCATCTGCACCTTCCTCTTTGTCCCCGTGTAAGGTGGTATGGTATGCGGGAAGAGCAACCTGACTTTCAGCAGGGTCACAATGTTGTTGTGTAGCGTGCACGGGGAATGTTGCGTTATGGGTCAATGTACCAGCAGACTCATCTATCACTGGCTGGGCAATGGGCAGGATGAGGAGGAAACACAGATATAGGCCCAAAGAATAAAGTTGGCTAAATGCAGTTCAAAATTGGTAACACAGGAATAACCAGGGGGCATTGCAGTGGAGGACAACTGGAATGAGAGGCTGACACAGAGAGTAGGCCCAAATCAGTAAGTAGTCGAAATGCAGTTCAAAATTGGCAACCGTAGTAAACAGGCGGCACAGCTTTGTTCAGTGGAGGAGAACAGCAAGGAGTGGCAGACACCGATAGTAGGCCCCAACCCAACTAGTAGGCCAAATGCAGTCTAACATTAACAACTACTTAACGAGCGCCTGAAAACGGAATTTCAGGACAGGAAACCAGGAGAACAGCAAGGAGCGGCAGACACTGTTAGTAGGCCCCAAACCAACTAGTACGCCAAATGCAGTTGTTCCATTTAACCACAATTTAACGAGAGCCTGAAGAAAGAAGCTCAGGAAAGGCAACCTGGAGAACACCTTGGAGTGGAACACACCATCTCTCTCCACCCCATACCCATTTTGTAGGCCTAATGCAGTGTAGTTTTCTACAACTACTAAACGAGAGTCGGAAGACCGAAGCAATGGCAAGGAAACCTGGGGAACACCTTGGAGTGTAACACACCATCTCTTTCCACCCGATACCCATTTTGTAGGCCTAATGCAGTGTAGTTTTCTACAACTACTAAACGAGAGTCGGATGACCGAAGCAATGGCAAGGAAACCTGGGGAACACCTTGGAGTGTAACACACCATCTCTCTCCACCCGATACCCATTTTGTAGGCCTAATGCAGTGTAGTTTTCTACAACTACTAAACGAGAGTCGGAAGACCGAAGCAATGGCAAGGAAACCTGGGGAACACCTTGGAGTGTAACACACCATCTCTCTCCACCCCATACCCAATTTGTAGGCCTAATGCAGCCTACTTTCCGACAACTACTAAACGAGAGCATGAAGATCGAAGCTCAGGAAAGGCAACCTGGGGAACACCTTAGAGTGTAACAAACCCTCTCTCTACACCACGGAAGGGCTGATTCTTAGGAAGGAAGGCTGTCGGAAAGAAGCAGGGCGCGTCCGAGGGTGATTATATTCTTATTAGGTATATACTCACCCTCGGACGCGCCCTGCTTCTTTATTTGTAATGAATGTTTATTTGCAATGTGGTTTTGACTTACTCTATTTTTTTGGTAAATAATGATTTTATTATTTTCATTGTTTTGCATCTTCTTGGCAATAATATAAAGAAGACGCGACAGGACAACACTCGGTGGATGCCATATCTGTGTTTTAAATTGAAAAAAACTTTCAGTTAACTACTTGCAGGAGAAAGTTATTGTAGCTGGTGGCCATTTTTAGTACTGTACCAGATTTTTGTTGTATGTGTTTGTTTTTAATGTTAAAATGTCTGCATTTGATATCTCTCCAGTATTTTCTTTTTTATAAGCAAAATACTTATTTTTATATTTTCTGATGTTGGTTCAAGGGGTACACGGGCAGCAGTAGACAGGTCAGTGGAGGCCTAGTGGAAGGAGGGACCGCAGACAGGCTTCGAAGCCCTAACATAATAAATTGGGCTGGCTGTAGGCAATTTAAAATTGGTTCCAGGGGAACACGGGCAGCAGTAGACAGGTCAGTGGAGGCCTAGTGGAAGGAGGGACCGCAGACAGGCTTCGAAGCCCTAACATAATAAATTGGGCTGGCTGTAGGCAATTTAAAATTGGTTCCAGGGGAACACGGGCAGCAGTAGACAGGTCAGTGGAGGCCTAGTGGAAGGAGGGACCGCAGACAGGCTTCGAAGCCCTAACATAATAAATTGGGCTGGCTGTAGGCAATTTAAAATTGGTTCCAGGGGAACACGGGCGGCAGTAGACAGGTCAGTGGAGGCCTAGTGGAAGGAGGGACCGCAGACAGGCTTCGAAGCCCTAACATAATAAATTGGGCTGGCTGTAGGCAATTTAAAATTGGTTCCAGGGGAACAAGGGCAGCAGTAGACAGGTCAGTGGAGGCCTAGTGGAAGGAGGGACCGCAGACAGGCTTCGAAGCCCTAACATAATAAATTGGGCTGGCTGTAGGCAATTTAAAATTGGTTCCAGGGGAACACGGGCGGCAGTAGCCAGGTCAGTGTAGTAGTAGTGGAAAGAACGGGCCGCAGACAGGCTTCGAAGGCCTAACATAACAAAAATTGGGCTGTAGGCAATTTAAAATTGGTTCCAGGGGAACACGGGCGGCAGTAGACAGGTCAGTGGAGGCCTAGTGGAAGGAGGGACCGCAGACAGGCTTCGAAGCCCTAACATAATAAATTGGGCTGGCTGTAGGCAATTTAAAATTGGTTCCAGGGGAACACGGGCGGCAGTAGACAGGTCAGTGGAGGCCTAGTGGAAGGAGGGACCGCAGACAGGCTTCGAAGCCCTAACATAATAAATTGGGCTGGCTGTAGGCAATTTAAAATTGGTTCCAGGGGAACACGGGCGGCAGTAGACAGGTCAGTGGAGGCCTAGTGGAAGGAGGGACCGCAGACAGGCTTAGAAGCCCTAACATAATAAATTTGGCTGGCTGTAGGCAATTTAAAATTGGTTCCAGGGGAACACGGGCGGCAGTAGCCAGGTCAGTGTAGTAGTAGTGGAAAGAACAGGCCGCAGACAGGCTTCGAAGGCCTAACATAACAAAAATTTGGCTGTAGGCAATTTAAAATTGGTTCCAGGGGAACACGGGCAGCAATAGACAGGTCAGTGGAGGCCTAGTGGAAGGAGGGACCGCAGACAGGCTTCGAAGCCCTAACATAATAAATTGGGCTGGCTGTAGGCAATTTAAAATTGGTTCCAGGGGAACACGGGCGGCAGTAGACAGGTCAGTGGAGGCCTAGTGGAAGGAGGGACCGCAGACAGGCTTCGAAGCCCTAACATAATAAATTGGGCTGGCTGTAGGCAATTTAAAATTGGTTCCAGGGGAACACGGGCAGCAGTAGACAGGTCAGTGGAGGCCTAGTGGAAGGATGGACCGCAGACAGGCTTCGAAGCCCTAACATAATAAATTGGGCTGGCTGTAGGCAATTTAAAATTGGTTTCAGGGGAACACGGGCGGCAGTAGCCAGGTCAGTGTAGTAGTAGTGGAAAGAACGGGCCGCAGACAGGCTTCGAAGGCCTAACATAACAAAAATTGGGCTGTAGGCAATTTAAAATTGGTTCCAGGGGAACACGGGCGGCAGTAGACAGGTCAGTGGAGGCCTAGTGGAAGGAGGGACCGCAGACAGGCTTCGAAGCCCTAACATAATAAATTGGGCTGGCTGTAGGCAATTTAAAATTGGTTCCAGGGGAACACGGGCGGCAGTAGACAGGTCAGTGGAGGCCTAGTGGAAGGAGGGACCGCAGACAGGCTTCGAAGCCCTAACATAATAAATTGGGCTGGCTGTAGGCAATTTAAAATTGGTTCCAGGGGAACAAGGGCGGCAGTAGACAGGTCAGTGGAGGCCTAGTGGAAGGAGGGACCGCAGACAGGCTTCGAAGCCCTAACATAATAACTTGGGCTGGCTGTAGGCAATTTAAAATTGGTTCCAGGGGTTCACGGGCGGCAGTAGCCAGGTCAGTGTAGTAGTAGTGGAAAGAACAGGCCGCAGACTGGCTTCGAAGGCCTAACATAACAAAAATTGGGCTGTAGGCAATTTAAAATTGGTTCCAGGGGAACACGGGCGGCAGTAGACAGGTCAGTGGAGGCCTAGTGGAAGGAGGGACCGCAGACAGGCTTCGAAGCCCTAACATAATAAATTGGGCTGGCTGTAGGCAATTTAAAATTGGTTCCAGGGGAACACGGGCGGCAGTAGACAGGTCAGTGGAGGCCTAGTGGAAGGAGGGACCGCAGACAGGCTTCGAAGCCCTAACATAATAAATTGGGCTGGCTGTAGGCAATTTAAAATTGGTTCCAGGGGAACACGGGCGGCAGTAGACAGGTCAGTGGAGGCCTAGTGGAAGGAGGGACCGCAGACAGGCTTCGAAGCCCTAACATAATAAATTGGGCTGGCTGTAGGCAATTTAAAATTGGTTCCAGGGGAACACGGGCGGCAGTAGACAGGTCAGTGGAGGCCTAGTGGAAGGAGGGACCGCAGACAGGCTTCGAAGCCCTAACATAATAAATTGGGCTGGCTGTAGGCAATTTAAAATTGGTTCCAGGGGAACACGGGCAGCAGTAGACAGGTCAGTGGAGGCCTAGTGGAAGGAGGGACCGCAGACAGGCTTCGAAGCCCTAACATAATAAATTGGGCTGGCTGTAGGCAATTTAAAATTGGTTCCAGGGGAACACGGGCGGCAGTAGCCAGGTCAGTGTAGTAGTAGTGGAAAGAACGGGCCGCAGACAGGCTTCGAAGGCCTAACATAACAAAAATTGGGCTGTAGGCAATTTAAAATTGGTTCCAGGGGAACACGGGCGGCAGTAGACAGGTCAGTGGAGGCCTAGTGGAAGGAGGGACCGCAGACAGGCTTCGAAGCCCTAACATAATAAATTGGGCTGGCTGTAGGCAATTTAAAATTGGTTCCAGGGGAACACGGGTGGCAGTAGACAGGTCAGTGGAGGCCTAGTGGAAGGAGGGACCGCAGACAGGCTTCGAAGCCCTAACATAATAAATTGGGCTGGCTGTAGGCAATTTAAAATTGGTTCCAGGGGAACACGGGCAGCAGTAGACAGGTCAGTGGAGGCCTAGTGGAAGGAGTGACCGCAGACAGGCTTCGAAGGCCTAACATAAGAAAAATGTCAATACAATGGTATTGACAGTGCCAGGTATTGAAGGATGTCAGCGCATAGACTAAACATTGGTGGAGCTGTGAGAGAAAATTTTGCAAGTCGTAGAGCACTGTTTGACCTGGGGGGGGACTGTCTTGTGGCCGGCGGTACAGGCCCAGGGCCCCTCATATTACAACGGTGTGTCTGACGTTGGGTGCACACCACCACCGCCAGACACTTTATTGTACTATGAGGGACCTAGTGGCAGTGCCGTCGACCAAAAGCGGGCACACCCACCTCTTCAGACAAACAGTACTCTCACGGGTGCTGGCGCCAAGTGGCGATACCACGGCCCCGTGTGGGGACTTTGGCCATTTAGGGAGGTGTTAACATGTCGGATGCTGGACAATCAGGTGCTGCAAATTACGAGATTGGAAAAGTCGTTCAGAATAGTCCACAGGCAAGACCTTTACATAGGAAAGCTAGGTGTCAGCCGGGCAAGGTGGGGCAAAAGATTTCGAAATCCAGTTGTGGTTCATTTTAATGAAGGTTAGATCATCTACATTTTGGGTAGCCAGACGAGTCCTTTTTTCTGTTAGTATTGAACCTGCAGCACTGAATACTCTTTCTGATAGGACACTAGCTGCCGGGCGAGTAAGCTCCTGCAATGCATATTCTGCCAATTCTGGCCAGGTGTCTAATTTTGATGCCCAGTAATCAAATGGGAATGACGGTTGAGGGAGAACATCGATAAGGGATGAAAAATAGTTAGTAACCATACTGGACAAATGTTGTCTCCTGTCACTTTGAATTGATGCTGCAGTACCTGTCCTGTCTGCGGTCATAGCAAAATCACTCCACAACCTGGTCAGAAAACCCCTCTGGCCAACGCCACTTCTGATTTCTGCCCCTCTAACACCTCTGGTCTGCTGGCCCCTGCAGCTCGTGTTAGAACGATCACGGGCGCTGTGTGCAGGGAATGCCAGAAGCAAACGGTCAATAAGAGTTGATTGTTTGGTTGCTAATATTAGTTCCAAGTTCTCATGTGGCATTATATTTTGCAATTTGCCTTTATAGCGAGGATCAAGGAGGCAGGCCAACCAGTAATCGTCATCGTTCATCATTTTTGTTATGCGTGTGTCCCTTTTGAGGATACGTAAGGCATAATCCGCCATGTGGCCCAAAGTTCCAGTTCTCAAATCTGTGGTTGTGCTTGGTTGAGGGGCAGTTTCAGGCAAATCCACGTCACTTGTGTCCCTCCAAAAACCAGAACCCGGCCTTGCCGCGCCAACAATTTCCACTGGCCCCGGAAAAGCTTCCTCATTAAAAATATAATCATCCCCATCATCCTCCTCGTCCTCCTCCTCCTGTTCGCCCGCTACCTCGTCCTGTACACTGCCCTGGCCAGACAATGGCTGACTGTCATCAAGGCTTTCCTCTTCCTCAGCTGCAGACGCCTGATCCTTTATGTGCGTCAAACTTTGCATCAGCAGACGCATTAGGGGGATGCTCATGCTTATTATGGCGTTGTCTGCACTAACCAGCCGTGTGCATTCCTCAAAACACTGAAGGACTTGACACATGTCTTGAATCTTCGACCACTGCACACCTGACAACTCCATGTCTGCCATCCTACTGCCTGCCCGTGTATGTGTATCCTCCCACAAAAACATAACAGCCCGCCTCTGTTCACACAGTCTCTGAAGCATGTGCAGTGTTGAGTTCCACCTTGTTGCAACGTCTATGATTAGGCGATGCTGGGGAAGGTTCAAAGAACGCTGATAGGTCTGCATACGGCTGGAGTGTACGGGCGAACGGCGGATATGTGAGCAAAGTCCACGCACTTTGAGGAGCAGGTCGGATAACCCCGGATAACTTTTCAGGAAGCACTGCACCACCAGGTTTAAGGTGTGAGCCAGGCAAGGAATGTGTTTCAGTTGGGAAAGGGAGATGGCAGCCATGAAATTCCTTCCGTTATCACTCACTACCTTGCCTGCCTCAAGATCTACAGTGCCCAGCCACGACTGCGTTTCTTTCTGCAAGAACTCGGACAGAACTTCAGCGGTGTGTCTGTTGTCGCCCAAACACTTCATAGCCAATACAGCCTGCTGACGTTTGCCAGTAGCTGCCCCATAATGGGAGACCTGGTGTGCAACAGTGGCAGCTGCGGATGGAGTGGTTGTGCGACTGCGGTCTGTGGACGAGGTCTCGCTCCTGCAGGAGGACGAGGAGGAGGAGGAGGGGGTGCGAACGGCTACAGCCAACTGTTTCCTAGACCGTGGGCTAGGCAGAACTGTCCCAAACTTGCTGTCCCCTGTGGACCCTGCATCCACCACATTTACCCAGTGTGCCGTGATGGACACGTAACGTCCCTGGCCATGCCTACTGGTCCATGCATCTGTTGTCAGGTGCAACTTTGTGCTCACAGATTGCCTGAGTGCATGGACGATGCGCTCTTTAACATGCTGGTGGAGGGCTGGGATGGCTTTCCTGGAAAAAAAGTGTCGACTGGGTAGCTCGTAGCGTGGTACAGCGTAGTCCATCAGGGCTTTGAAAGCTTCGCTTTCAACTAACCGGTAGGGCATCATCTCTAACGAGATTAGTCTAGCTATGTGGGCGTTCAAACCCTGTGTACGCGGATGCGAGGCTAAGTACTTCCTTTTTCTAACCATAGTCTCATGTAGGGTGAGCTGGACTGGAGAGCTGGAGATCATGGAACTAGCGGGGGTGCCGGTGGACATGGCAGACTGAGAGACGGTGGGAGATGGTATTGTTGCCGCCGGTGCCCTAGATGCAGTGTTTCCTACTACGAAACTGGTGATTCCCTGACCCTGACTGCTTTGGCCTGGCAAAGAAACCTGCACAGATACTGCAGGTGGTGCAGAAAATGGTGGCCCTACACTGCCGGAAGGGATGTTGCGTTGATGACTAGCTTCATTGGCCGAGGGTGCTACAACCTTAAGGGACGTTTGGTAGTTAGTCCAAGCTTGCAAATGCATGGTGGTTAAATGTCTATGCATGCAACTTGTATTGAGACTTTTCAGATTCTGCCCTCTGCTTAAGGTAGTTGAACATTTTTGACAGATGACTTTGCACTGATCAATTGGATGTTGTTTAAAAAAATGCCAGACTGCACTCTTTCTAGCATCGGATACCTTTTCAGGCATTGCAGACTGAGCTTTAACCGGATGGCCACGCTGTCCTCCAACAGGTTTTGACTTTGCCACGCGTTTTGGGCAAGATACGGGCCCGGCAGATGGAACCTGTTGCGATGTTGATGCCTGCTGCGGCCCCTCCTCCTCCGCTTCAGAACTGCTGCCGCCTGCACCCTGTTCCCCCAATGGCTGCCAATCGGGGTCAAGAACTGGGTCATCTATTACCTCTTCTTGTAGCTCGTGTGCAACTTCGTCTGTGTCACCGTGTCGGTCGGTGGTATAGCGTTCGTGATGGGGCAACATAGTCTCATCAGGGTCTGATTCTTGATCAGCACCCTGCGAGGGCAATGTTGTGGTCTGAGTCAAAGGACCAGCATAGTAGTCTGGCTGTGGCTGTGCATCAGTGCACTCCATGTCAGATTCAACTTGTAATGGGCATGGACTGTTAACTGCTTCACTTTCTAAGCCAGGGACGGTATGTGTAAAGAGCTCCATGGAGTAACCCGTTGTGTCGCCTGCTGCATTCTTCTCTGTTGTTGTTTTTGCTGAAGAGGACAAGGAAGCGACTTGTCCCTGACCGTGAACATCCACTAACGACGCGCTGCTTTTACTTTTACCAGTTTCACGAGAGGAGGCAAAAGAGCTAGAGGCTGAGTCAGCAAGATAAGCCAAAACTTGCTCTTGCTGCTCCGGCTTTAAAAGCGGTTTTCCTACTCCCAGAAAAGGGAGTGTTCGAGGCCTTGTGTAGCCAGACGACGAACCTGGCTCCACAGCTCCAGACTTAGGTGCAATATTTTTTTTCCCACGACCACCTGATGCTCCACCACTACCACTACCCTCATTACCAGCTGACAATGAATGCCCCCGGCCACGACCTCTTCCACCAGACTTCCTCATTGTTTTAAAAACGTTACCAAACTAACGGTATTTGTTGCTGTCACACAACTTACACGGTGAGCTATAACTTCAGTATGATTTAGCTACCCCTTTACAGGTGGGTGAGACCACAACGAAAATCAAGCACAATGTTACACACTCTGTTGTTGGTGGCAACAAATGAGAGAGATGCCACACACGCAGGACTGTCACTGAAGCGCAAATGTAAATATTAATCTCCCACTGATTTGTTTTTTTTTTTTTTAAAGGGAGACTTTAGAAAAAAAAAAATAATAAAAAAAAATGATTTTTTAAGGAAGAATTTATAAACCAAATAAAATGAAATGATTGTTTCAGGGAGAATTTAGAAAACAAATAAAAAAAAAATAGGCTTTCTATGGCCCACTGAGTGAGAGAGGACGCACACAGGAGTCAGGAGTGGCACACAAGCCCAGAGGCCAATATTTATCTCCCACTGATTGATTTTGTGATTTTTTCAGGTAGATTTTGGAACCCAAATCAAGCAAAAAAATTAATAGGCTTTCTATGGCCCACAATTGGAGAGAGAGAGAGATGGCACACCCAGGAGTCAAGACTGGCACACAAGCAGAAAGGGCAATATTAATCTCCCACTGATTTGATTTTTTTTTTTTTCAGGGAGACTTTAGAAAAAAAAATACAAAAAAATGAATTTTTCAGGAAGAATTTAGAAACAAAATAAAATAAAATGATTGTTTCAGGGAGAATTTAGAAAACAAATAAAAAAAAAATAGGCTTTGTAGGGCCCACTGAGTGAGAGAGGACGCACACAGGAGTCAGGAGTGGCACACAAGCCCAGAGGCCAATATTTATCTCCCACTGATTGATTTAGTGATTTTTTCAGGTAGATTTTGGAACCCAAATCAAGCAAAAAAATTAATAGGCTTTCTATGGCCCACAATTGGAGAGAGAGAGAGAGATGGCACACCCAGGAGTCAAGACTGGCACACAAGCAGAAAGGGCAATATTAATCTCCCACTGATTTGATTTTTTTTTTTTTTTCAGGGAGACTTTAGAAAAAAAAAATACAAAAAAATGAATTTTTCAGGAAGAATTTAGAAACAAAATAAAATAAAATGATTGTTTCAGGGAGAATTTAGAAAACAAATTAAAAAAAAATAGGCTTTGTAGGGCCCACTGAGTGAGAGAGGACGCACACAGGAGTCAGGAGTGGCACACAAGCCCAGAGGCCAATATTTATCTCCCACTGATTGATTTAGTGATTTTTTCAGGTAGATTTTGGAACCCAAATCAAGCAAAAAAATTAATAGGCTTTCTATGGCCCACAATTGGAGAGAGAGAGAGATGGCACACCCAGGAGTCAAGACTGGCACACAAGCAGAAAGGGCAATATTAATCTCCCACTGATTTGATTTTTTATTTTTTTTCAGGGAGACTTTAGAAAAAAAAAATACAAAAAAATGAATTTTTCAGGAAGAATTTAGAAACAAAATAAAATAAAATGATTGTTTCAGGGAGAATTTAGAAAACAAATAAAAAAAAAATAGGCTTTCTATGGCCCACTGAGTGAGAGAGGACGCACACAGGAGTCAGGAGTGGCACACAAGCCCAGAGGCCAATATTTATCTCCCACTGATTGATTTAGTGATTTTTTCAGGTAGATTTTGGAACCCAAATCAAGCAAAAAAATTAATAGGCTTTCTATGGCCCACAATTGGAGAGAGAGAGAGATGGCACACCCAGGAGTCAAGACTGGCACACAAGCAGAAAGGGCAATATTAATCTCCCACTGATTTGATTTTTTTTTTTTTTCAGGGAGACTTTAGAAAAAAAAATACAAAAAAATGAATTTTTCAGGAAGAATTTAGAAACAAAATAAAATAAAATGATTGTTTCAGGGAGAATTTAGAAAACAAATAAAAAAAAAATAGGCTTTGTAGGGCCCACTGAGTGAGAGAGGACGCACACAGGAGTCAGGATTGGCACACACGCCCAGAGGCCAATATTTATCTCCCACTGATTGATTTAGTGATTTTTTCAGGTAGATTTTGGAACCCAAATCAAGCAAAAAAATTAATAGGCTTTCTATGGCCCACAATTGGAGAGAGAGAGAGATGGCACACCCAGGAGTCAAGACTGGCACACAAGCAGAAAGGGCAATATTAATCTCCCACTGATTTGTTTTTTTTTTTTTTTTTCAGGGAGACTTTAGAAAAAAAAAATACAAAAAAATGAATTTTTCAGGAAGAATTTAGAAACAAAATAAAATAAAATGATTGTTTCAGGGAGAATTTAGAAAACAAATTTAAAAAAAATAGGCTTTGTAGGGCCCACTGAGTGAGAGAGGACGCACACAGGAGTCAGGAGTGGCACACAAGCCCAGAGGCCAATATTTATCTCCCACTGATTGATTTAGTGATTTTTTCAGGTAGATTTTGGAACCCAAATCAAGTAAAAAAATTAATAGGCTTTCTATGGCCCACAATTGGAGAGAGAGAGAGATGGCACACCCAGGAGTCAAGACTGGCACACAAGCAGAAAGGGCAATATTAATCTCCCACTGATTTTTTTTTTTTTTCAGGGAGACTTTAGAAAAAAAAAATACAAAAAAATGAATTTTTCAGGAAGAATTTAGAAACAAAATAAAATAAAATGATTGTTTCAGGGAGAATTTAGAAAACAAATAAAAAAAAATAGGCTTTGTAGGGCCCACTGAGTGAGAGAGGACGCACACAGGAGTCAGGAGTGGCACACAAGCCCAGAGGCCAATATTTATCTCCCACTGATTGATTTAGTGATTTTTTCAGGTAGATTTTGGAACCCAAATCAAGCAAAAAAATTAATAGGCTTTCTATGGCCCACAATTGGAGAGAGAGAGAGATGGCACACCCAGGAGTCAAGACTGGCACACAAGCAGAAAGGGCAATATTAATCTCCCACTGATTTGATTTTTTTTTTTTTTTCAGGGAGACTTTAGAAAAAAAAATACAAAAAAATGAATTTTTCAGGAAGAATTTAGAAACAAAATAAAATAAAATGATTGTTTCAGGGAGAATTTAGAAAACAAATAAAAAAAAAATAGGCTTTGTAGGGCCCACTGAGTGAGAGAGGACGCACACAGGAGTCAGGATTGGCACACACGCCCAGAGGCCAATATTTATCTCCCACTGATTGATTTAGTGATTTTTTCAGGTAGATTTTGGAACCCAAATCAAGCAAAAAAATTAATAGGCTTTCTATGGCCCACAATTGGAGAGAGAGAGAGATGGCACACCCAGGAGTCAAGACTGGCACACAAGCAGAAAGGGCAATATTAATCTCCCACTGATTTGATTTTTTTTTTTTTTTCAGGGAGACTTTAGAAAAAAAAAATACAAAAAAATGAATTTTCAGGAAGAATTTAGAAACAAAATAAAATAAAATGATTGTTTCAGGGAGAATTTAGAAAACAAATTAAAAAAAAATAGGCTTTGTAGGGCCCACTGAGTGAGAGAGGATGCACACAGGAGTCAGGATTGGCACACAAGCCCAGAGGCCAATATTTATCTCCCACTGATTGATTTAGTGATTTTTTCAGGTAGATTTTGGAACCCAAATCAAGCAAAAAAATTAATAGGCTTTCTATGGCCCACAATTGGAGAGAGAGAGAGATGGCACACCCAGGAGTCAAGACTGGCACACAAGCAGAAAGGGCAATATTAATCTCCCACTGATTTTTTTTTTTTTTCAGGGAGACTTTAGAAAAAAAAAATACAAAAAAATGAATTTTTCAGGAAGAATTTAGAAACAAAATAAAATAAAATGATTGTTTCAGGGAGAATTTAGAAAACAAATAAAAAAAAAATAGGCTTTGTAGGACCCACTGAGTGAGAGAGGACGCACACAGGAGTCAGGAGTGGCACACAAGCCCAGAGGCC